>NC_142010.1:5694855-5856049 GCF_049901735.1 Notechis scutatus | reverse complement strand
TCCATATCTCATTCATTTTCCTTCCCCTTCCCCTTCCTTCCTTCCTTCCTTCCTTCCTTCCTTCCTTCCTCCCTCCTTCCCTTTCTTTCTCTCTCTCTCTCTCTCTCTCCCTTTTCTTTCTTTCTTTCCTTGTCTCCCTTCTCTTTGCAAGAATCAGCTAGATGTCAGGATTCAGGCAGTGGCCCTAATTTAAATTTTCAGCAGTTGTTCGATTAAAAAAAACTGCATTACATTTTATGATGTACCAAAGATTTACCTGCAGATGTTATGGAGATCAATGGTGTGCTAGGATTTTGAAGGAAAAAGAATAAAATCATATTAAATTAAAGTTTGCTCTGCGTTTGTCTCCTGGGGGTGGGGTGGGATCAGGGGGTGGGGGGTGGGGGTCTCATTGGTGAAGAAGCCACACGTGGCTTTGCATCCTTATGGAGTTGGCATCCTGGTTCCCTGGACACGGTAAGGAAGCCTCCTAAGTGGCAAGAGGAGGAGGTGGTTCCCAGCCAAAAGCTGAGCTGTGGCAGGTAGAAAGACAGGTGGAGTCTTGGATTACCTGGAAGAACTAAGGGTGACAGGATAGCAGTATTCCAGTATTTGAAGGGTTCCCGGAAAGAGGAGGGGGGTCCAATTATTTTCCAAAGCACCAGAAGGCAAGAAACAACGGCTGGAAACTAACGAAGGAGAGAAGCAACCTGGAATTAAGGCGAAACTTCCTAACTTTGAGGATAATTAACCAGTGGAAGATCTTTGCATCCAGAAGTTGTGGGGGTTTCATCACTGGAGGTTTTTAAGAAGAGGCTAGACTGCCACTTGCCTGGAATGGAATAGGGTCTCCTAGTTTGACCAGGGGGGTCAGACTAGAAGACCTGCAAGGATGCTTTCAGCCCTATTCCGATTGATCTCTCTCTGGAGGCCTCAGGAACCTACAGGTCCTTTACCTGGAAAGAGGGACACAAGGTCCTTTTCCCACTGGCCTTTCAGTGACCACTTTCTACCACCTGTATTTTCCAGGGGGGGCAGCTGGGAGGCTGGGGATGCAGCTGCAAAGCCAGTGGGATCCCTGTCAGCTGTACGGGTAGAGTGCCAATAACTTGCCATGAATGATCGACATTTAAGAACAAGAGAGATCAGACTATCTACAGAGATCAAAACAGTGCAAGCCATAGAATAGAATAGAACAGAACAGAACAGAATAGCATAGCATATAACATATAACATATAACATATAACATATAACATATATAACATATATAACATATATAACATATATAACATATAACATATATAACATGTAACAGAACAGAATCTTTATTGTCACTTTGAATGTACAGTAATTGGCATACTTTAAAAATGAAATTTCATTGCATAAAGCTCTTAAAAGATTCACCACCTCCAACTTTATACTGCATAAATATGACAAGATAAATTAATACAAATTTATGTATATAGCAACATATACGACACGAAGAAACAAGATTACAAGAAACAACTCAGTCTAGTTATACATATTTTTGGCAAGAAAACCTAATCTTGTGAGTTTACCAGGCGGTTGGCATAGGGCAGAGGTCCTCAAACTTGGCAACTTTAAGACTTGTGGACTTCAACTCCCAGAATTCCTCCTCCAGTCATGTTAGCTCAGGAATTCTGGGAGTTGAAGTCCACAAGTCTTAAACTTGCCAAGTTTGGAGACCTCTGGCATAGGGAACAAAGCCGATACAGAATCAGGTAGTCCTGCTATAGATACTTGAAAACCTCCTCCCAGAGGAGAGCAGCAGGAACAGATTGTGAAGTGGGTGTGTGGGGTCTCTTGATGGTTTGAGCTCTGAGCATCAGCAGCATCCCCGAAAGGAGGGAAAGTGGGACTTGGAAGAAGTGGCTGGATGGGGTCACTGAAGCAGTCGGCGTGAGCTTAAATGGACTCCAGAAGATGATAAGAGGACAGGAAGGCCTGGAGGAACGTTGTGCATGGGGTCGCAATGGGTCAGACACAACTAACAACAAGAAAATCAGTATGTTCCAATCATGGGTTTCTTCCCAAGTTTCTGTTATTCCAACTACGTCATATTTACCTTCATGTATTCGTAGTTCGAGTTCACCCTGTTTGTTCCCCAGACTTTGTGCATTTGTATATAGGCACTTGAGATCTTTATGTCTGACGCTGGGCATGGTTCCTGTGCCTCTTACTTGGTGCTTGAATTTATCTTTCTTATCATCCCTCTTTATTTGACTTACTTTCTAGGGGTTTTTGCTTGGAATTAGGATCCTGGAGATCCTAAAGATTGGGCATCCCCCCCCCCCCCATCAATTTTAGTTGAAAGCCCTCCTGATAAGTTGAGCCAGTTGTTTTCCAAAAACATTCTTCCCAATCTTTGAGATACAACCCATCCCTTGCCAGAAGCCCGTCATGCAGGTAGTACAGACCATGGTCCAGGAATCCAAAGTTTTTTTGGTGACACCAACCCTTTAGCCAGTGGTTCACTTCTAGAATTCTTTGTTGTCTTACCAGATGTTGTCCTTTCGTTGGCAGTACAGATGAAAAAAAGTGCTCGTGCACCTAAGTCCCTGACTATCTTGCCTAGCTGCTCATAATGATTCAATACTTCTGTCCCATCAAGTTGCATTCACGTCCCACCGAACACAGCAATAGCTGTTGTCCATGATAATCTGTTGTGGCTCTGAGGTTTGAGCCTGCTTTGTTAGAGGACGAAGACTCGGACAGTGGGGAAGAGGAGGTTTTGGAAATGCCTTCCTCCCCAGGACCTTCCTCTTCGGCAATGCCTTCCTCCCTGATTGTGCCTCAGGTGTCGGCAGATAACCGGGAGGGAAGACCTGAGGCTAATCAGGAAAAGGAGGAGGGCAGTATCAGAGTCTCTGACTGAGAATCCAGCAGAGGAGTGCTGGCTTGATGCGAGGCAACGGCGTAGGCAAAAATGCGAGCTGCGACGCAGAAAGAAGGGACGAATCAGAGACTGAGCTGAGGGACTGACACGCCCTACAGGGAATAAAAGTGGGTGTGTTCGCTCTGGGAACTTGTTCGGGACAACGTGTTACTTAGTGAGAGAAGCTTCGGTGTGTATTCTGTGTTGTGGCAGCTTGTGTGATTTATATTCCTCTTATCTGGTCGGACTTGGCAGACAGCGTGTGAGAGACTGCCAAGAACTTTATCGGCTCAAAGGAGTTAACTCCATAATTGCTGGATTTGCCTGCCTGTTTGTATTCAGTTGGAAATTTGGACTTCTCACCTCCTTTGTACAGGTGAGACATAACAATAATCTACGCTAAAACTTTTCTTTCGGGTCTCCCAAGAGTGCACTCACTGTCCCTTTCTGCAACTAAACCAAGGAGTGTCCAAGAGGGGAGGGGGTGAATGACATATAAAAGCCAACCTGAAAGAGCACCTCCCTTGCTGGCTGATGGAAGATTGTTCCAGCCAATTTTTAGTCATGTGTGTGTGTGTGTGGTTAACTTTTCGAAACCTGCATTGGCAAATGATTGAAGCTGTAACAGTTAAGCTGTGAATGGAAGGTTCTAATCCTAGTCTGTCCTTTTGGGTCTGATAGGCTACCCCCCACCGTCAGACATTGAGCCAGACACCGTCAGACATTGAGCCAGCAGCTTCTTTTGCAGGAACTAAACTGTTGGCAGAAGTATCCGCCTGTTTCAGCTCCAAGCAGGGAGAAAGGCTCTAGAAACATGGAGGCTGATTGGAAAGATGGTTTATTGATGAACAGGACCACATGGGTTTGAGATCCTGGGCAGCTGACAACATGGAGTGGGGCGAGCATTATTTATATATCCTCTCTTGGGCCTTGCCCTGGAGCTTGCTGTTCCTGTGCAAGAAATGTATTCTATTGGCTTCTGTCAGACTCCCATGGGGCTATGCAGTAGTCATAGCTGAGGTCGTCTGAGATAAGTTAGGTTGAAGTTACTCGGTGTGGTGCAACTGAGAGGATGGGAAATATAGGGGAATACAATATTCTGCCTTTTTAAATATTTCTCAAAATACTTCATTCTTCTGGGAGGGGTGGAAACCAAGGGAAAGGAACCGTGGGGGAACACAATGTTGCCATCAGGCGGGAACAAAGCGTACCTCCCTTGTGGACCACTGAAGCCACTTCTTCATCTTGGGGGATGAATAATTTGGAGGATAACTCTCCAAATTATATTTGCGACTGAGAGAAGGTTGAAGAGTGATGCTTGACCCTTCTTACCTTCACAAGATTAGCCAGGTGCTGCATCATAAAAGTTGATCGAGGTCTTGTTTGTATGTGCAGCCTTAAACGATTGTCAGGTTCATATCCCTTTAATAGAAGAACGAAATACGGGACAAAACCTTGAAGGGCCCACCCACATTGCTTCCAAACCCATCTAGATAGGAGATATTATTTTTTCCAACTGCATTCTTGCAGCTGGAACTGCCAGGATTACCCTCACTAAGCAGTGTGGTCACGTGATGTCACTTTCTATTGTAGCAGCAAATCATGTTTCCAAAACAGGACTCAAGACCACGAAAAGGTAGAAGAATACAGGTTTATTTGTGCAAAGCGTTCAGAGCATTAGCGTGACAAATTCTGAACCCCCAGTTCTTCCTGGGATGGTTCCTTTATACCCATCATGACCTCAGCATAGGCCCAGGTGTTCATCTTCAGCATGTTTACCAAATATGGTTAACTGATCATACACGATTATACAGAAAAGATCAAAAAACATCCTGTTCTAAGAAGGAAATAGAAAGAGGGTATAATAAACATCTTCTACTTACTCCGTTATCTTACACCACCAGTTATTTTCCATGCCCACCCTTGTTTACAGTAACAGCTTAGTCTCAGTTCCCTAAAGTCATAGATTTCTAATATTACAACAAGCAAGAACAAAGGCAACTGTGACCTTTTGCTGGTTATGATTTATAACCTATATCAGGGGTTCCCAACCACCGGTCCGCTGGACCGGACCGTCCGTGGAACAAGTCCTACCGGCCGCTGGCTTGCTGACGCCGCCATCTTTGTTTGATGAAAAGTGCTTCCGGTGAGCTTTTCCGGTAGAAAGCTCACCGGAAGCACTTTTCATCAAAAAGATGGCGGCGCTAGTGCTTCGTGAGCTTTTCCGGCAGAAAGCCATTTCTACCCGAAAAGCTCACGAGCTGGCGAGCGCCGCTTCTTTTTGATGAAAAGTGCTTCCAGTGAGGTCACCGGAAGCACTTTTTCATCAAAAGATGATGGCCCAGCTAATGCCGGTACCGGGCCGCACCATAAAAAAGGTTGGGGATACCGGGCCCGGCAAAAAAGGTTGGGGATCACTGACCTATATGATTTATAATGCTATTATTTTATATGTCTCTTTGGTCCTGCTTCACTATAACCTCATTGCATAGCAATGGGATTTCTGGAGCCAATAGCTGTCACAACCCAAGAACTACCACTCCCCCCCCCCACGCCCTAGTGCCGGAAGAGTCATTTCTCTCCTTCTGGACAGTTGATATCCTGGCTGGCTTAATACCTTCAACAGCAGTCGGCTACGCATAAAAAAATCACGAGAGGTTTTCCTGGCAGAGGAGTTCAAGGCATTGCTGCAGATTAAGATCTTTTGTAAGTGCAGCTGAAGAGAGCAATGAAAAGTTGGCAGCCTGGGACTTCAACTCGCCCTCTGCTTGCAGCTCTGACTTTGCCACCCGGACAAAAGGGCTGTGCAGGAGGAAAGACACCTGGGCCCTTCTCAGTCTGGGCTCAGGCTCAGGCACATCACCAAAACGGCATTGGTTGAAATTCTCATGGGACTTTTCTGGAGAGTTTGGGATAGACGGGTTACAACTATTATGTCCCTCCTAGACCTCCCATCAGGTTTCAATACCACCGACCGTATCCTTCTGGACCAGCTATTTGGGAAATGGGAGGCATTTATTACAGTGGTGTGGTGCTTCTACCTCTGCGCCCAGTTGGTGTGGGTAGAAGAGGGGCTGAGTCTGGGCCCTTGAAATTTGGGATGTCCGGGGCTCAAGCCTTTTGCTGTTATTTTAAAATCTACATAAAACCACTAGGGGAGGCCATCCATCCTACGATACCCAATTATGTAGAGGTAGTCCTGTACATACCGTGTTTCTCATATAAGGCCGGGTCTTTTTTTTTTTTTTTTTTGAGCCCTGAAAAAATGGCTAGGCCGTCTTTTCAGGGGTGAATTAATTCCTCCCCCCTTGCATCTTCAGGCGGGCGGTGACGGCTTGGATGTTGACCTCGGCGTTGGTGGGGCACTTCATATTGGGGTCAACGCAGGTAGCACCATATCCGGTGTGCAACAAAAGTACTTCCTAACGGCAAGCCCCCACCATTCCCCCATTTCTCATGTTTTAATATAGGCCTTAATTTGGGGGGAGGGGCTTAATTTCATTTCATGCCTATAAAACATGCTGGGACTTCCTATTGGGGGAGGCCGTATTGTTGGAGAAACAGGGTAGTTCAAGTTTCAATCAATATTCAAGTCAAAATATTGATTCAGTTATAAACTTCTCTTTTTGGCTGGGTGAGATCACACATATGTGCACATGTAGGCCCATAAAAATACACACATTAAGAATGTTTGTATGTAGAAAATCAATGTGTATTTCAGTGCAAAATATCCCAGAAGTGCATTTTTTGCCATTTTTTTTTTTTTTTTGGTATCTAATTTTGGAAAGGTGGGGACACTAACAAATGAAATGGTGCCCATGAAGCTCTTCACTTGCCAGGAAAACAACAAGCCAATCAAATAACAAGGATGAAAATGTTACGTGAAGAGTGAGGGAAATGGGCAAATATGAAATATTAAAAATAAGGATTTTTTAAAAAATCTCCCAAATCTCAAATTCAGACTAGAGTTGGAAGGGTCCTTAATAGGTCTTCTACTCCAACCCCCTGCTTAAGCAGGGCACTCTACCATTTCAAACAAGTGGCTGCCCAGCCTTTTCTTAAAAACTTCCAGTGATGAAGCATCTACAAGTTCTGAAGGCAAGGTGTTCTATTATTTTATTTCTTCTTATTTCCAGTTGGTTACTCAACTTTTGTTAACTTCCACTGTTTCTTGTCTTTCCTTCTGGTGCTTTGGAAAACAAGTTTGAGGCAGCCCTTCAAATACTGGAGTACTTCTATCATGTCACCCCTGGTCCTTCTTTTCTCTAGACTGGTTGTACCTACACCCTGCAATCCTTCTTCATGTTTTAGAGTCAAGGCCTTTAAATTTTAGTCTCCAGGCCTTTAAAGTTTAGCCTAGCCCATTTCCCAGCAGAAAATTACAGGCATTTTAAAATCATGCAGTATAATTATAAAAATATTTGGGAACATAAAGAATACGCACTGACAGCCGACAACATTCAGCCTATTTGCTTTTCTGCTTTTACAATGTGGGGCAAACCAAACAGCCCTACTGGTCCCATATTCTCTTCTGACCTATGCTCGATTCCCCTTCCTGGGAAGAGCACAACTGCAACCCTCCAACATCCTGTGGGTAAGGTGGAAGAGGAAGCTCCTCTGCCCTTGTCCTCTTCCCGACATCCTTTCTAGCAATATTGTGTTTTAACTCCTTTCCCCTCAGCAGCTGCTCTCCCTCCAGTTGGATGTCGGATTTCAGCCACCACTGGTGCTGCTATTAGATTGGCAATTTTCTAGGCACATGGGTTGTTATACAGCTCTACCTAGTGACGCAAGGCTGAAAATAGGCTCAGTATCTCTGATGTTTTAAAGTTTTTTTTAATGAGTTGCCATTTCCCACTCTTAAGCCACTACATCCATAACTTTTCCAGGATGATCCAGCCCTACTCCCCTGATGGCAAGTCTGTGGCATTTATTATATGTAGAAGTTATTCAAGGTGGCAAACATACCTAATAGAGGTCAAAGCATTTTTTTCTCTGGCCCAGCATCGCAATTCCCCTTGATACTGTGAAAGGGAACAACTGCACAACTCCAGAGAAAGGAAGCTCAGATCTCCCCGCTCGTGTTTGATACTAAGACATGTTTGACTAAAAATAAGTAAGGCAAGAAACTAAATGGTTAATTTCTCAACTGGGCTTCCAAAGAGAAAAGAGAAAATAAAATCAAGATTCCTCTACAGATATCAGATTTTGCTTCATATGGAATTTCTTGTGTGCGATGAGAGGAATTTTGTGTGAAACACTTCTTACAATCTGGGCATTTGAATGGTTTCTCCCCTGTGTGTAACCTTACATGATTTTTAAGGCTAGACCTGATACTGAAATCTTCCCCACAATCTCTATCCTTTGCCTCATCTCCTTTACAACCCCTCTAGCAGCCTAATCCTCTAGCCCAGTGATCCCCAACCTTTTTTACGCCGCGGCCCGGTATCCCCAACCTTTTTTTATGGCGCGGCCCGGTACGCATTAGCTGGCGCCGCCATCTTTTGATGAAAAAGTGCTTCCGGTGAGCTTTCTACCGGAAAAGCTCACCGGAAGCACTTTTTCATAAAAAGATGGCGCGCCCAGCAAGCCAGCGCCCGGTAGGACTTGTTCCACGGACCGGTACCGGTCCACGGACCGGTGGTTGGGGACCCCTGCTCTAGCCCACCCTCAGTACACTAGCAATGTACTGTACTGTATCCACTGCTTTCTAAGGCACGAGTGTCGTTCATTTGTAGACCGCCATCTAGTGACATAAGGTTGAAAAACACGCTCGTTCTATTTCCCCTCTAAAGTTTGCAAAATGTTTTCATCAATTCTGTGGTTCCTTCTGAGCCATCAAGCCGTATTTGACTCCCGCAGAGCACAGGAATAGATTTTATAGTGTGGAGCAAACCAAACTGCCCTACTAGCTCCCAGGTTCTCCTCTGACCTATCCTAAACTCACTATCCATTTGATGCTCACTCCCCAAAACTAGCTTTGCAAGTGAGGGAAGCATGAAGAGTGATGCTTCACCCTACTTACCTTCACAAGATTAGTCAGGTGCTGCATCATAAAAGCTGATAAAGATTGTGGTTGCCTCGGCTGCTTACGAAAAAAACATTTGGAGGGCACTACTTTGTTGAAAGTTGATCTAAGGAGTCTTGAGCTTTAGCCATTGGCTCTCAATTCCTCTCCCAGGCCCAGAACGGAGGAGGCCTGGAGACCAGCCACTTGCCTGGAACTCTCATTTGCTGGCCTGCTTTGACTGGGATTCCTACCTCTGTCCACATCCAAATCACACGAGGTCCTCAATTAATGACCTATGGATCCTGGAGTTGCAGTGGCAACTGGAAATTAGAAGATTGTCCTCACTAAGCAGTGTGGTCATGTGATGTTATTTTTTTTATAACCTCATTATATAGCAATGTAAATTCTGACACCAATTACTTTCACAACCTGAGAACTACCATTTCCCCTGCCCCAAGTGTAGGAAGAGTCATTTCCAGGAGTGGGATTCAAATTTTTAAACAGCCGGTTCTGTGGGCGTGGCTAGGTGGGCATGGCCATGTGACTGGGCGGATGTGGGTTCTTCTTTTTTTTGCAGCACACACACACCCGAGCTCTGGGTTTTTTTGCCTCCTGGGCCTCAGGGAAGCCTCAGGGGGGGGGTCATTTTTGCTCCCAGGATGGCAAAAAAATGGAATGCAGGGGTGTGTGTGTGTGGGGGGGTGCAGCACACTCCCCACCACCACACAGCCCTTTTTTCCTCATGGGCCTCAGGGAAGCCTCCTGGGCAAAGCTGTAAGACAGCGAAGGGGATCCCGGCACAGCTGATCGTCTAAACAGCTGATCGTCTAAACAGCTGATCGTCAGGAGACAAAAAAAACTTAAGGAGTGACTGGTTGGGGGAGAATGCAGTCAGCGATGCCGCGCATGCGCAATATGGACTGACTGGGCAGGGAGGGGAGGGCAGAGAGGGGGTGGGGCACGATTTCTATAGAACCGGTCCAAATCGGTGGAATTCCACCCCTGGTCATTTCCCCCCTTTTGGACAGTTGGTATCCTGACCGTCTTGATACCTTCAACGGTAATGCACAAGAAAATCAAAATAGGTTTTCCTAGCAGAGGAGTTCAATGCTTTGCTGCAGATTAAGATCCCTTATAAGTGCAGCTGAAGAGGGCCATGAAAGGTTGGCAGCCTGGGATTTCAGCTCACTCTCTGCTTACAGTTCTGACTTTGTCTCCCACAGAAAGGGCTGTGTAGGAGAAAGGCACCTGTGACCTCCTCAGTCTGGCTCCTGCTTGAGAAGATCATGGCTGGTGGAGGGTCTTGCACAGATTCAGCTATTGCACCAATTGGGCCCTTTCCTAGATTAGGGAAGCCTTGCACATGGGTCACTCATGCCTTGGTCACCTCCTATTGGATCACTGCACGGAGCACCCAGAAACTTCAACTGGTCCAGAATGCAGCAACACACACTTAAAGGCAGTCCCTAGATTGTATATATGTAACACCTTTCTTGTGCACATTGTACTGGGTTTGTTTCTTGACATGTGCAAATGAAGGTGCTGCTCATCAACTTTAAGGTTATGTGATGACCCAGGGTACTGTACAAAGAATCACACAACAGCTGGCAGTTCAAACCACCCCTTTATTGCCTCAAAAGTTCTTCAAATGCTCCGACATTTCTGGCAAGTCTCGAGCAGAAGGAGAACAAAACCCCACACAAACCTCAAGTAGCTTCTGGCTGCAATTAGTCCAGCCCAGCGCTGTTTGCTGGTCAGCAATAAATCGAAAGGTAATTGGCAAATCGAGGGCAAATCAAGGAGTCCAAGGAACAAAAGTTCTAGGTGATTAGTCCAGAACAGTGGTCCCCAACAACCGGGCCCCGGACCGGTAGCGGTCCGTGGATCATTTTATACCGGGCCGCCTATTTTGCTTGGGCGCCGCCATCTTGTTTCGACGGCGCTTGAGGAAGTGCTTCCGGGTGAGCTTGTCGGTCGTCGATTGGAAAGCGGCGTTTCGCGCCTTAGTTTCGTCGAAGGGTGGGGGGCTTCGAACGAAGAGCCATCCCGATGGCGGTGGAGTCTCGCGTTACTCAGGAGGAGATTAAGAAAGAGCCCGAAAAGCTCATCGACAAAGGTACAAAGGAGGAGTTGAAGGTGGCGGGGAGAAGCGGGGGATGGCTGGCTGGCCGGTCGCTCGGCTCGCCTTGCCTTGGTCATGTGTCCTGATGCCGGTACCGGTCCGTGGATCATTTTGTGATGCCGGTACCGGTCCGTGGTACAAAAAAGGTTGGGGGCCACTGGTCCAGAACACCCACAGGAATGCAAGGACTCTTGGCCAGTTCAACCATCAGGACACACACTTCAGAAACTCAGTGTTTGTTCATGACAAATGCACCTCCCTACAGCACCTCCTTAAGTCTGATCCCCCACCCCACCCATGTGGGGTGAAGGTGGGCAGGGCACTCTCCTCACTCATAGACTACTCCATCTGCGCTGACCACACCTCCTCTCCACTCACCTTCCATCAGGAGGGAATGGTCCTAACTCCTCACCTGAGCTCTGTCCCTCCCTGCCTGCAGGCCTTACTGAAAATCCTTGCCTGGACTGACTTTGCCCAGTTTCCGCCAAGGCCAATGGAGTAGCCCTTTCCATGCCTGGCATTTCTTGTTCCAGCTTATATTCCTCCACAGATTCCGATTCTGATGGGGGCATGACATGTTATTTCTTTATTATAGCAATAGCGCTTAGAATTATATACCACCCACAGTGCTTTATAGCAGGGGTCACCAACTTTTTGGACCTCAGGGATCACCAAACTCATAATTTTATATCCCAGGGACCACTAATATGATTTTTGACTGTCGGTGGCTTGCTGACGTTGGTGGAAGAGAGAGATAGATCTGATCTAACCTCTCTCTCTCCCTCTCCCTCACACACACAAACACATAGAGGGGTGGGATTCAAATTACTTAACAACCTGTTCTGTGGGCATGGCCTAATTTGTGGGTGGTGGCTTGGTGGTCATGTGACTGGCTGGGCATGGTTTGTATGTAAATATTATATTTATATAAATATTGAAGTTTTGATAAAAAATGAGCAACTTTTATCCAAAATCAGGCAGATTGAGTTGTTTACAGAATCACAGATTCACTTAGAGATCTGTGTTTCTGCCATTGGCTACCTGAGTCTGCACTGCTTCAGTCCTAAGGAAGGTTTGGCTCTGCTTAAAAGTAGAGCTGAAGATCTAAAGATTAGCTAGAAAGCAAGAAATCCAACAATTTCCTGCTTTCTAGCTAATCTAAATCTCCCGGCACAGCAGAACAGCTGATGGTAGGAAAAAAGAAAAATAGCAACTTAGCAGGCAAGTTTGCCAGGTAAGGAGGGAGTGGGCGGGAAGGGTGAGCCATGTGGGTGGAGCAGCCTTGTGTTCCTGCGCAGGAATTTTATATCCCAGGGTGCTCTGGGGGTGACATTTCTCTGCGGACCACCAGTTTTCTCACAGACCACCAGTGAGCTAACAGCCCACTGGTTGGAGACCACTGTTTTATAGTACTTTTGGTTAATTGTCCCCAACAACGTGGGTCCTCATTTTACAAATCTCAGATGGAAGGCCAAGTCAACCTTGAGCCGTCAGAATCAAATTCCGGGCTGCGCCGTCAATACTACATTCTAGCCACTGAGCCACCAGGGCACCTGTCATTATTTTTCCACCTTTATTATTTTTCCATTTAACTCTTCTACCAGGTCAGATAGGGTAGGCATACTCAAATCTCTTCCCTTAAATATTGCTATTGGATAGGAGCTAGGAAGTTAGTATTTTCTGTTGCAGACCCTGCCTTATGAAACACTCTCCCCTCCCCCCCCCCAAAGTTTGGCAGGCTCTTAGCCTCCTAGTCTACTGAAACAAAGGAAGATCTAGGAAAGTATTACACTTAGGCAAGAAAAACCAAAAGTACACATGTAGACTGGGTGAAACCAGGTGTTCTGACCCAGCTCTCCAAACATGACAAACCCTCTGAAGTTAATTCAAAGATTCCTTTATTAGGAGTGCTGGTCACTACAGTATAGAAGGTTTTGGTCACTACACTATAAAAAAGATGTTGAGACTCTAGAAAGTGTAGAGGAAAGCAACCAGGATGATTAGAGGACTGGAGGCTAAAACATATGAAGAATGCTTACAGGAAATGGGCTTGACTAGTCTAGTGAGAAGGACCAGGGGAGACATGATAGCAGTCTTCCAATATCTGAGGGGCTGTCACAGAGAGGAAGCGGTCAAGCTATTTTCCAAAAGGCACCTGAAGGCCAGACAAGGAATAATGGATGGAAACTGAAAAGGAGAGATTTAACCTAGAAATAAGGAGAAATTTTCTGACAGTGAGAACAATCAACGGATGGAACAATTTGCCTTCTGAAGTTGTGGGAGTTTCATCACTGGAGGCTTTCAAAAAGAGACTGGACTGCCATCTGTCAGAAATGGTGTAGGGTCTCCTGCTTGGGTGGGGGGAGGTTGGACTAGATAACTTTTCAATTCTGTTAATCCGTTATTGCCTGTTAGTAGTTCCCCTATAGGGTCTGCTGCATAAATCCATCCCATCTTCCCCCCACCATGCCCCTTGGAAAACTACAATGGTGATCCAGCCCTCAAAGAAATAGTTTGATACCCTATAGGGTCTGCTGTTTGAGTAGGGCGTTGGACTAGATGACATAGAAAGTCCCTTCCATCTCATCTCATCATCTCATCTCTCGAATTCCTCATCTTTGATGCTAAGACAAGTTTCACTAGAAAGAATCATACAAGTAATTAAATCTTTAATTGTTCAGCTGGGTTTCCAATGCGAGACAACAAATGAAATGAAAGATTCCGCTACAGACATTAAATGTTGCCTCCTGTGAAATTTCATGTGTGATAAGGCAGGAAATTTGTGTGAAACACTGTCTGCAATCCAACTATTTGAATGGTTATTCCCCTATGTGTAACCTTACATGATTTATAAGGCTAGTCCTATAACGGAAATCTTTCCCACAATCTGGACATTCATATGGTTTCACTCCTGTGTGAGTCCTCAAGTGTATCACCAAACTGGAATTCCAACTAAAACTTTTGCCACATTCAAGACATTCATATGCTTTCTCTCCGTGTGAGTCCTCTGGTGTTTCACCAAGTAGGAATTGTAACAGAAACTTTTCCCACAATCTCGACACTGATATGGTTTGTCTCCTGTGTGTGTTTTCTGGTGTATCACCAGAGAGAAATTCTGACTGAAACTTTTCCCACAATCTCGACACTGATATGGTTTTTCTCCTGTGTGAGTTTTCTGGTGTATCACAAGGTGAGAATTCTGATTGAAACGTTTCCCACAATAAAGACACTCATATGGCTTCTCTCCCGTGTGAGTTCTCTGGTGTCTCAACAGCTTGGAATTCCAAGTGAAACTTTTCTCACAATCAGGACACTCATACATTTTCTTTCCAGTGTGAGTCCTCTGATGTTCAACCAGGTAGGAATTCTTACTAAAACTTTTTCCACAATCTGAACACTCATAAGGTTTCTCTCCAGTGTGAGTCCTCTGGTGTATCACCATGTTAAAATTCTGATTAAAACCTTTCCCACAATCTGGACACTTATATGGTTTCTCTCCTGTGTGAATCCTGTAATGTCGCAAAAGGAAGGCATTTTGAATGAAACTTTTCCCACACTGCAGACACTCATAGGGTTTTTCACCTGTGTGAGTCCTCTGGTGTTTCACCAGGTAAGAATTCTGACTGAAACTTTTCCCACAATACAGACACTCATATGGTTTCTCTCCTGTGTGAATCCTCTGGTGCTTTACCAGGTCAGATTGCCAAGAGAAATCTTTCCCACACTCTGGACACTCATACAGTTTCTCTCCAGTGTGAGTCCTCTGGTGTTTTACCAGGTCAGAATTGCAACGGAAACCTTTCCCACAATAACATTTATATGGTTTTTCACCTGTGTGAATCCTTTGGTGTATCACCAGATGAGAATTAGAGTTGAAACCTTTTCCACAATCTGAACACTCATACAGTTTCTCTCCTGTGTGAATCTTCTGGTGTTTCACCAGGTCAGATTTCCAAGAGAAATCTTTCCCACACTCTGGACACTCATAGGGTTTCTCTCCAATGTGAGTCCTCTGGTGTGTCACCAGGTCAGAATTGCAAATGAAAACTTTCCCACAATGACATTTATATGGTTTTTCACCTGTGTGAATCCTTTGGTGTACCACCAGATCAGAATTAGACTTGAAAACTTTTCTACAATCTGAACACTCATACAGTTTGTCTCCCATGTGAGTCTTCTGGTGTTTCACCAGGTAGGAACTCTGACTGAAACTTTTCCCACAATCACAACATTTATATGGTTTATCCCCCGTGTGGGTCTTCTGGTGTTTTGCCAGGTAGGAATTCTGACTGAAACTTTTCCCACATTGACATTTATAGGGTTTCTCTCCTGTGTGAGTCCTCTGATGTTTCACCAGGTCAGAATTGCAACTGAAACCTTTCCCACAATCTGAACACTCATACGGTTTGTCTTGCATGTGAGTCCTCTGGTGCAACACCATGTCAAAACTCTGACTGAAACTTTTCCCACAATCTGGACACTTAAATGGTTTGTCTCCTGTGTGAGTCCTATGATGTCGCAAAAGGAGGGAATTTTGAATGAAACTTTTTCCACACTGCAGACACTCATATGGTTTTTCACCTGTGTGAATCCTTTGGTGTATCACCAGATGAGAATTAGACTTGAAACCTTTTCCACAAACTGAACACTCATACGGTTTCTCTCCCATGTGAATCCTCTGGTGTTTTACCAGATCAGAATTCTGAGTGAAACGTTTCACACAATCAGGACATTCGAAGATTTTCTCCCCAATGTGAGTCTTATTGTGTCTCACCAGATTGGTTTGCATGCTAAATTTTTTGCCACATTGTGAGTACTGGAAGAGCTGCTCCTCCTGCATCGGCCACTCCATGGGTCATGGGAGTCCTATTCTGAGTAAAGCTTTTACTGCACTCCAAGCATTTGTAAGGGTTTCCAAGGGATGGATCCTCCTGTGAATAATTTAACTGTGATCTGCAATCTGTGTTTTTCCCAAAATAGGCAGTCTGTGGGGTCTTTCCAACATGGATATTCTTGCATTCATGAAGGGGGCAAAAAATATTTCTGATCCCTTATCTGGTGGTGCTTTGATTCAAAACACTCTTTTCTTCCTCAATGGCTTTCATTAATGCCTTTGGCTATCCAAGGGATCTTTTCTATTTCACACTTTTTTCGAATTTGCTAATTATATAATTATATCTTTTTACTTTTCATGCAATGTTTTCTTCAATTCCACATAATCTATTTTTCTACCTGAAAATCCTGTCCCTGTTAATCTCTCCTTTATCTCCCTCCATCTACTGTGGAAAGAGAAGAGTTTTAACACTTTCTGGAAGAAGTGGGAAAGATTTTGATCGATGGTTTGTTTTGCCTTTTAGTGCTGCTTCTCATTCTCGTTTTCAGACTGCTCTTCTTGGCAGCCTCTTTGTCTATAAGATTCATATGAATGGATTGGTTTTGTTACTATTTAAAAATGGCTGCAGAACCTGGGGGGAAAGGCAAAAAAAAGCATCCATATATTACCATGAAAAAGCAAGAATATCAAAATGCCTGTTTGACCTTTAACATTTAATATGATTCATTAAGCACATAGAAGAGTAGCAAAATCCAACCTCAAATATCCACTCATATTTCAAATCATAAAATTCTCATTTGCTTGGGTAAATCACAAATTATTATCATTGCAAGCTGTTATTAAAATTACCTGCAAACACTGAGGTTTATATATATGCACACATAAATACACACCTCTAGGTACAAAAACTATGTGTCTTCAAAATATTTCAGAAATGGATTTCACTCGATTTGTTTGATCTAATTTAAGAAAGGTGGGTACACTAACAGATGAAATGGTGCCCAAATCCTAGGCAAGACTTAAAGCATTAGGTTTTTTGCCCATAAAACCCCTCGCTTGCCAGGAAAGCAACGAGTCAATAACATCACAAGGAACCAAGTGTGACGCGGAGACCGAAGGAAATAGAAATATGAAAGAAAAAAATACTGTTTAAATCTTCCATTGGTAAAATCACAGGCAGCAATTTTAAATCATGCAGCAAAAGAATAACAACATTTGGGGAGAGAAAGAATATGCAGCCGCCGCCAAAAGGTTTCATTCTTGTCCCTTCGCTGCTTCATGCACCGTGGAGGAACCCAAAGGGCCCGACTTGCTCCCGGCTTCTCCTCCGACCTGCCCTCCACTCACCTGCCAGGAGCCGCTTCGACCCTCCAAGTAGCACAAGAGGCTCCTCCGACGCCATCATCCTCCCCCGGGTGACCCGGAAGATAAAGTCCCTCTTTATTTCTTCAAATCCTCTCTAGCAATCCAATCCTCTATCGTTTCGACTCGTTCCATCTCCGCCTGTAGCCCACCCCCAGAAAGAGACATCCCTCCCCCTTCTGGACAGTTGGCATCCTGACCAGCTTTATACCTCCAACAGCAGTTTGCATAAGAAACTCATGACAGGTTTTCCTGGCAGAGGGGTTCAAGGCTTTGCTGAGGATTAAGCTTTTTTCTAACTGCAGCTTAAGAGAGTAATGCAAGGTTAGCAGCCTGGAACTTCAATTCACCCTCTGCTTGCAGCTCTGACTTTGCCACCCACAGAAAGGGTTGTACAAGAGAAAGACACCTGTTGTGGCCCGCTGGTGACTGGCGGAGCTGGCAGCAGAGTTGGACAGTAGTGAGGAGGTTGGATAGGAACATAGGTCAGTCCTGGAGGCTGAGGAAGATTCGGATGACAGCTCTGAGGCAGAGGTGAGGCCAGGACAGGCTGGCAGCAGCGGGGGAGCTTCTGGAACTGGTTCCCAGCCTGCACATGTGCAGAGCTGCCAAAAGGAAGGCACAATTAAGAACTCTGGGGTCGATGTGGAAGTAAGGCCACAGGTGGATGATAAATGGCCCCTCCCACCAGGATTAAAAGAGAAGCAAAAGGGGAGGGGCTTTTGCAGGAAACAAATAGCTCGTTCGGTTGTTCCAGCTTCGTGAAGATTTGTCTGTATAACCCAGGCCTTCCCTGTCAGCACTGAGTGTGGAATTTGATAAAGAGCTGAGCTAATTAGTATACCTTCACAAGACTGCCAAGGCGTTGGCTGACTGTGAATGAAATAAATTCACATTAATGTGATAAAAGAGGTTTTTGCCGGGACTCAGAATTGGCATTGGTTTTTGGAAGGCCTAGGACAGAACAACACCTGGGGCATTTTCACTCTGGGTTCAGGCCAGGGCACATCACCAAAATGGCATTGGTTGCAATTCTCATCAACTTTTGGAGGGTTTGAGATAGACAGGGTACAACCATTATGTCTTTTCTAGACCTCTCATGAGGTTTCAATTCTATCAACTACTGCACAATATGCTTCTGGATCTGCTATTGTGATGGGAAATGGGAGGTAAATTATTATGGTGATTCTATTTCCAGTCAATGTGCATAGAAGAGGGACCAAGTCTCGGCTACTGAAAGTGAGGTGTGCCAGGGTTCAAGCCTTTTGCTGCTGTTTTTCAACATTTGCATGAAACTGCCAGGGGAGGCCATCCATCCTGAGACCCAATTATGTAGACATAATCTGGGTCATATAACATCTAGGGACCATTGGAAGTTATAATAGCTCCGAAAAAATTTGACATTATTTTTTTCCTCATAACCATTGCAGCATCGCCATTGTCCTATGATCAAAACTCAGACATTTGGCAATTGACTTATATTTGTGAGAGATTCAGTGTCCTGGGGCTCATGTGATCCCTTTGTCAACTGAGCTAGTGCACAACCTGGGAATCTTCTTGGACTCACAGCTCCTGCTTAAAAAGATCATGGCTGGGGGAAGATCTTTGCACAGATTCATCTGGTGCACCTGGACCAAGGGAGGCCTTGCACATGGGTCACTCATGCCTTGGTCACCTCCTGTTTGGATCACTGCACTGGACCACCCAGAAACTACAACTGGTGCAGAATGCCGCAATGCACACAGTAATGGAGGCCCTTAGGTTGTCCACGTAACATCTTTGCAGTATGAGCTGCATTGGATTCATTCCCTTACAGGTGCAATTCAAAGTCATCACATTTAACATTATTTCATTATTACAGCTATAACACTTAGACATATATACCACCCTACTGTGATTTATAGTACTCTTGGTTTAATGTCAGCATAATACTCCAACAACCTGGGTACTCGTTTTACCAATGTCAGAAGGACGGAAGGCTGAGTCAACCTCGAGCCCCGTCAGGATCGAATTCCAGGCTGTGGGCAGAATCAGCTGCAATACAGCATTCTAACCACTGAGCCAACAGGGTACCTGTCATTATTGTCCCACCTTTATTATTTTTGCATGCATCTGTTCTACAAGTCAGCTAGGATTAGCATGTTCCTAGCCTCTTCCTTTAATTATTGCTATTGGATAGGAGCTAGGAAGTGAGTCTTTTTCATGTCTTAGGCCCAGTACTCTTCAATATCTTCATTAACGACTTAGATGGGGGAATAGAAGGGGAACTTACCAAATTTGTAGATGATACTAAGCTGGCAGGAATAGCTAACACCCAAGAAGATAGGCTCAAGATCCAAATGGATCTTGACAGACTAGAACACTGGGCTGTATCTAACAAGATGAAATTCAATGTAGAGAAAAGTAAAGTCCTACACCGAGGCAAGAAAAACCAAAAGTACACATATAGACTGGGTGAACCCAGGCTCAATAGCAGTAACTGTGAGAGGGATCTTGGAGTCTTAGTGGACAACCAGCTAAATATGAGCCAGCAATGTGCAGCCGCCGCCAAAAAAGCTAATGCAATCCTAAATTGCATTAACAGAGGGATACAATCAAGATCAAGTGAGGTACTAATACCACTCTAGAAAGCCTTAGGAAGACAACACCTACTGCATCCAGTTTTAGTCACCACACTATAAAAAAGATGTTGAGTACAGAGAAGAGCAACCAGGATGATTAAGGGACTGGAGACTAAAACATATGAAGAACAGTTGCAGGAACCGGGCATGGCTAGTCTAGTGAAGGACCAGGGGAGACATGATAGCAGTCTTCTAATATTTGAGGGGCTGCCACAGAGAGGAAGGAGTCAACCAGCCAGGAGTGGGATTTGGGGGTTCTCTGAACTGCACAAAATCTTAGCTAGGTGCTCTCCCCCCCCCCAAACCCCCCAGCAGCCCACCCCTAGCTGTCACCCCAACCCAGCTCTATTGCATTTCTCTGTCACATTTCTCACTGTCGTTTGCAGGGAAACGAAAGTTGGAAGGACTAAAAAAAATGCACGCAACAGCATTTTGCCTTTGTCACAGTACATTTGCTGTTGCTGCCTCCACAGCCTCCTCCCTACTCTTCACAGTGCCATGCGCAGCACAGTGAAATCTACTGCAGTGCCCCAATTGGGACCCGTCATCGTCTCAGCTCGCTCCGGCCTCCCGGATGTCAGTTTCCTGCAGAGCCGCCTGTGTTGGGATACCCACATATAACAACACAAAGGCCAAAAAATGAATAATACAACTACTGCAAATTCCTTAGCGAAGTGCATCTCGCTGCTGTTGGGCAGAATTCTCCTGACTGAAAGATACAAATGTGAAAAAGGCAAAACGTTGGAAACGTGGTTGGACTTTATCCTGGGGGGAGGAACATCAATTTTTTTCTTTAAACAGGCCACTAAGAAATTAAAGAAATGCGGAAAGTAACAACTTGAATCTGAATTTCAAGTAATCTGCTAGTTAGGTGCGGAATTAAAAAAAAATTTTTTTACGAACTCAAATCTGAAGTTTTTTTGCCCAAATATGAGGGAGGAGAAATTATGAATTTCCTTTGGGCTGAGAAGTGTGACTTCATGCCTGAGGAATTATGCTCAATCTGGAGTTTGGGAGAATGGGACCAAGAGAGTGAACTTGGCGCATTTAATTTCACTGCATAGAGCTTTAAAATGTTTGGTGCTGCATACTTGCACTTGGGTGATTTTATTTCTGCTCCAATACTGACACATTTAATGTTTAATTTTGATTAAGCTCAGGGGTTCCTTCCTCTCCCCAGGTGGGGGACAGGGAAGGAGGGAGGAATAGAGGTAGAGGGAGGAAAAGAGAAACAGAGGGAGGGAGAAACAGAAGGAGAGGGAGGGAAAGAGAAATGATATTACAAAAGTTTTTCTTTTTTATTGTTGCTAAATGTAGTATTTCAAAAGCAGGAAAAAAATGAAGGGCATGAAAGTGCATTTATCACGCTTTTCTTATAACAATTAGCTGAACTCTGCCTTATCATTATTTTAGGTAGTAAAACCTGAATATTCAGATTACATTGATGTCATTTTGCAATAAATACCGTATTTTTCGGTGTATAAGACCCATTCCTGCCCCAGAAGTGGATGGAAATGTCAGTGTGTAGTATACAGTGAATGTTGCTGAAGCCCCTCCCACCCACCCACCCATCCCACCCCTTTGGTCTCTGCCTCCCAGCAATTTGCCTCCTTGAAACAAACAGCAAAAAGCCCGGTCAGCTTCAGCACGGACTGATTTAGCACAAGCAGCTGATTGTCGTTTGAATCTGCCTCCCAACGATCAGCTGTTTCAGGATGCAGGGATCGCCCTATTGTCGCCTTTGCATGCCTCATGTTCAGCCTCCGATCTTGTTCCAGGTGACAGGGATCGGAATGGGCTGAAAATGGGGCGTGTGGAGGCGGCAATAGTGGTCCCAGCTGCCTGAAACAGCTGATCGTCTGGAGGCAGATCCAACTGACAGCTGCTTGTGCTAAATCAGGCTGTGCTGAAGCTGACCAGGCTGTTTGCTGATAGGAGGCAAATGGCTAGGAGGCAGAAGCAGATTTTTCTTGTTTTCCTCCCCAAAAGTTAGGTGCATCTTATACCTCTGAGCGTCTTATAGTCTGAAAAATATGGTAAGTGGATTTTGGATTGCAGCGTGGGTACTCAATCTCTAAAATATTTGCCATTACTGTATAGTCTCCTTCTTGAACATTGTGTTGGACTAGATGACATCTACAAAATCCCTTCCATCTTATCTCATGTATTTCTCATTTTTGATACCAAGACAAGTTTCACTAAAAAGAATCATGCAAGTAATTAAATCTTTTAATGTTCAGCTGGGTCTCCAATGTGAGACAACAAACAAATTTCAAGATTCTGGTACACAAGTCAAAGGTTGCCTTATGTGAAATTTCTTGTGTGTGATAAGGGAGGAATTCCGCGTGAAACACTTTCCGCAATCTGGGCATTTGAATGGTTTCTCCCCTATGTGTAACCTTACATGATTTATAAGGCTAGCCCTACTACTGAAATCTTTCCCACAATCTGGACATTCATATGGTTTCTCTCCTGTGTGAGTCCTCCAATGTATTACTAAACTGAAATTCCGACTGAAACGCTTCCCACATTCAACACACTCATATGGTTTTTCTACTGTATGAGTCCTCTGGTGTTTCCCCAGGTCAGAATTGCAAGTGAAACCTTTTCCACAAACTGGACACTGATATGGTGTGTTCCCTGTGTGAGTTTTCCGGTGTATCACCAGATAGAAATTCTGACTGAAACTTTTCCCACAATCTGGACACTTATATGGTTTTTCTCCTGTGTGAGTTTTCTGGTGTATCACCAGGTTGGAATTTTGACTGAATTGTTTACCACAATCTGAACACTGATATGGTTTCTCTCCTGTGTGAGTTCTCTGGTGTCTCAAGAGCTTGGAATTCCAAATGAAACATTTCCCACAATCAGGACACTCAAAGAGTTTCTCTCCAGTGTGAGTCCTTTGGTGTTCCACCAGGTAGGAATTCTGACTAAAATGTTTCCCACAATCAGAACACTCATAAAGTTTCTCTTGTGTGTGAGTCCTCTGGTGTTTCACCATGTTAACATTCTGACTAAAACTTTTCCCACAATCTGGACACTTATATGGTTTCTCTCCTGTGTGAGTCCTGTAATGCCGCAAAAGGAAGGCATTTTGAATGAATCTTTTCCCACACTGCAGACACTCATACGGTTTTTCACCTGTGTGAATCCTCTGGTGTTTCACAAGGTAGGAATTCTGACTGAAACTTTTCCCACAATGACATTTATATGGTTTCTTTCCTGTGTGAATCCTCTGGTGTTTCACCAGGTCAGAATTGCAACTAAAATCTTTCCCACAATGACATCTATATGGTTTTTCACATGTGTGAACCTTTTGGTGTATCACCAGATCAGAATTAGACTTGAAACCTTTTCCACAATTTGAACACTCATACGGTTTCTCTCCAGTGTGAGTCCTTTGGTGTTCTACCAGGTAGGAATTCTGACTAAAATGTTTCCCACAATCAGAACACTCATAAACTTTCTCTTGTGTGTGTGTTGTCTGATGTTTCACCATTTTAACATTCTGACTAAAACTTTTACCACAATCTGGACACTTATATGGTTTCTCTCCTGTGTGAATCCTCTGGTGTTTCACCAGGTCAGATTTCCAAGAGAAATCTTTCCCACACTCTGGACACTCATAAGGTTTCTCTCCAGTGTGAGTCTTCTGGTGTGTCACCAGGTCAGAATTGCAACTGAAACCTTTTCCACAATGACATTTATATGGTTTTTCACCTGTGTGAATCCTTTGGTGTATCACCAGATCAGAAGTAGACTTGAAACCTTTTCCACAATCTGAACACTCATGCAGTTTCTCTCCCGTGTGAGTCTTCTGGTGTTTTTTCAGGATGGAACTCTGACAGAAGCTTTTCCCACAATCACAACATTGATATGGTTTCTCCCCCGTGTGGATCCTCTGGTGTTTTGCCAGGTAGGAATTCTGACTGAAACTTTTCCCACAATGACATTTATAGGGTTTCTCTCCTGTGTGAGTCCTCTGATGTTTCACCAGGTCAGAATTGCAACTGAAACCTTTCCCACAATCTGAACACTCATACGGTTTCTCTTGCATGTGAGTCCTCTGGTGCAACACCATGTCAAAACTCTGACTGAAACTTTTCCCACAATCTGGACACTTATATGGTTTGTCTCCTGTGTGAGTCCTATGATGTCGCAAAAGGAGGGAATTTTGAATGAAACTTTTTCCACACTGCAGACACTCATATGGTTTTTCACCTGTGTGAATCCTTTGGTGTATCAACAGATGAGAATTAGACTTGAAAGCTTTCCCACAATCTGAACACGCATACGGTTTCTCTCCCATGTGAATCCTCTGGTGTTTTACCAGATCAGAATGCCGAGTGAACCTTTCCCCACAATCCGTACATTCATGTGGTTTCTCTCTGTGGTGTTTCACCAGATCAGAACTCTGAGTGAAACGTTTCACACAATCAGGACATTCGAAGATGTTCTCCCCAATGTGAGTCTTATTGTGTCTCACCAGATTGGTTTGCATGCTAAATTTTTTGCCACATTGTGAGCACTGGAAGAGCTGCTCCTCCTGCATCGGCCACTCCATGGGTCATGGGAGTCCTATTCTGAGTAAAGCTTTTACTGCACTCCAAGCATTTGTAAGGGTTTCCAAGGGATGAATCCTCCTGTGAATAATTTAACTGTGATCTGCAAGCTGTGTTTTCCCCAAAATAGACAGTCTGTGGGGTCTTTCCAACATGGACATTCTGGGATTCATGAAGGGGGTGAAAAATACATCTGATCTGGTGGTGCTTTGATTCCAGACAGTCCTTCCTTCCTCAATGGCTTTAATGCCTTTGGCTCTCCAAGGGATCTTTTCTATTTCATACTTTTTCTGAATTTGGTAATTATATCTTTTTACTTGTCATGCAATGTTTTCTTCAATTCCACATAATCTACTTTTCTATCTGAAAATCCTGTCCCTGTTATATCTCCCTCCATCTACTGTGGAAAGAGAAGAGTTAAAACACTTTATGGAAGAAGTGGGTAAGATTTTGATCGATGGTTTGTTTTGCATTTTAATGCTGCTTCTCATTCTCTGTTTTTCAGACTGCTCTTCTGGCAGCCTCTTTGTCTGTAAGATTCATATGGATTCATTTCGTTACTGTTTAAAAATGGCTGCAGAACCTGGGAGGGAAGGCAAAAAAAGCATCCATATATTACCATGAAAAAGCAAGGATATCAAAATGCTTGTTTGATCTTTAACATTTAATATGATTCATTAAGCACATAGAAGAGTAGCAAAATCCAACTTCAAATATCCACTCACATTGCAAATCATGAAATTCTTGTTTGCTTGGGTAAATCACATTATCATTGCAAAGTGCTATAAAAATACATGAAAATACTGAGGCTTATACAGATACACGTATATGCATACATAAGTACACACCTATAAATTTATCAAGGTACAAAGACTATGTGTATTTCAGTCTTCAAAATGTTTCAGAAGTGGATTCACTCGTTTTTTAAAATCTAATTTGAGAAAGGGGATACACTAACAGATGAGGTGGTGCTCAAATCCTATGCAAGATTTAAAGCATCCGAATTTTTGCCCATTAAACTCGTTTGTCAGAAAAGCAACATGTCAATAACATCTCAACGAATCAAGTGTGACGCGGAGACCGAAGGAAATAGAAATATGAAAGAAAAAATACTGTTTAAATCTTCCATTGGCAAAATCACAGGCAGCAATTTGAAATCATGCAGCAAAAGAATAACAACATTTGGGGAGAGAAAGAATATGCAGCCGCCGCCGAAATGTTTCATTCTTGTCCCTTCGCTGCTTCATGCACCGTGGAGGAACCCAAAGGGCCAGACTTGCTCCCGGCTTCTCCTCCGACCTGCCCTCCACTCACCTCCCAGGAGCCGCTTCGACCCTCCAAGCAGCACAAGAGGCTCCTCCGACGCCATTATCCTCCCACGGGTGAACCGAAAGAGGAAGTTCCTCTTCACTTCTTCAAATCCTCTCTAGCAATCCAGTCCTCTATCGTTTCGACTCGTTCCATCTCCGCCTGTAGCCCACCCCCAGTAGACTAGCAATGCCACTACTGTACTGTATTCACTGCGTCCTACTCTCGAGTGTTTCCTGTTATCAGAGCGCCACCTAGTGACATAAGGCTGAAAACCACGCTCGTTCTCTTACCACTCTAAAGCGTTTGCGAGAGGCCTTCATCGATTCTGTGCTTCGTTCTGTGCCATCAGTTCTTATTCGACTCCCATCGAGCAGAGGCATAGCTATCGTCCATGATAATCTATCCTAAACCTTTTCTTCCAGGTCTCCCAAGAGTGCACTCCTTGTCCCTCTTGTTCGAACTAAACCAAAGGAAAGAGTCCTAGTGGGGAAATAAGGGGCAAATAGCCAAGGAGAAAGTACACCTCCCTTTTGCTATTCCAGGCAGTGCTTGTTAGCTAAAGTGATCAGTGGCAGATCAGTCCCATAATATTGCCCAAAAAACAACATGTCCGTAAAATCCCAAGGAATCAATCTTAAATTGAAGGAGAGTTTTAAAATCTTCCAACCAGCAGAACAATGTGAGCATCAGTTTTAAGGACTGCAGCACCAGTGGAATAAAATCTTGGGTGGGAAGGAATACTTAGTAGCCAACGAAGTTCAGCCTAGTTGATTCTCTGCTTTTACACCATGGAGCAAAACAAACAGTTCTACTTGCTTCCGGCTTCTCCTCTGACCTGTCCTAAACTCACCATCCACCTGATGCTAACTCCCCCAAACTACCTTTTCAGCTGACAGAAACTTGAAAAGTGATGCTTAACCCTGCTTACCTTCACAAAATTATCCAGGTGCATCATAAAAGCTGATAAAGGGTTTTTTATTTATTTGAAGCTTTATGATTGCAGCTTCATCCTACTAATAGAAGAATGAAATATGGGACAAAATTGTGAAGTGGTTTCCCAGGCAGCTTGTGAAAAACATTTAGAGGGCTGCTAGTATATAGAAAACTGATAGTCCTGGGCTTTAGCAATTGGCTCTCAATTCCTCTCCCAGGCCCAGAAAAGAGCAGGCCTGGAGAACACCCCCTTGCCCGTAACTTTCACCTGCTGGTCTGGAACTCCTAACTTTTCCCACATCAAAATCACTTGAGGTCCTCACTTAATGACCCACAGCAATGGAAATTTTGGCGCCAATTGTTGTCACAACTGAGAACTACCCCTTGGTTGTTGTTGTTTTTTTTTTTTTTTACAAGCGCAGGAGAGGGTTGGAAGAGTAATTTGCCCCCTTCTGGACAGTTGGAATCCTTACTCGCTTTATACCTTCAACAGTAGTTTTCTATGCATAATAAAATCATGACAGGTTTCCCTGTCAGAAGAGTTCATGGCATTGCTGCAGATTAAGATCTTTTATAAGTGCAGCTGAAGAGGGTGATGAAAGGTAGGCAGCCTGGAACTTTCACTTACCTTCTGCTTTCAACTCTGCCTTTGCCACCTGGAGAAAGGGCTGTGCAGGAGATAGACACCTGGGTCTTCCCAACCTCGGTTCAGACCAGGACACATCACCAAAATGGCATTTGTTGCAATTGCCATGGACTTTTGGAGGATTTGAGATAGAAGGAGTATTGTGTCCCTCATTAGACCTCTCCTCAGGCTGCAATTCATCGAGCAGGATATCCTTCTGCACTGGCTTTGGGGACTGGAAATGGAAGGCACTTTATTAACGGTGGTTCTACTTCTGCCTCCATGGCTGGTTCCAAAAGGTGTAGAACAGTGGCCCCCAACCTTTTTTTGTCCCACGGCCCGGTACCGCATCACAAAATGATCCACGGACCGGTACTGGCATCAGTGCGCACGACAAGGCAAGGCGAGCCGAGCGACCAGCCAGCCAGCCGTCCCCGCTTCTCCCCGCCACCTTCAACTCCTCCTTTGTACCTTTGTCGATGGGCTTTTCGGGCTCTTTCTTAATCTCCTCCTAATGCGAGACTCCACCGCCATCGGGACGGCTCTTCGCTTGAAGCCGCCCCTGATGAAACTAAGGCGTGAGGATTCCTTCAGCACCCAAACGCCGCTTTCCAAGCAACGACCGACAAGCTCACCCAGAAGCACTTTCTCAAGCACCGTCGAAACAAGATGGCGGCGCCACTTCTTTGCGGCCCGGTAAAAAAATGATCCATGGACCGGTCCCGGTCTGGGGCCCGGTGGTTGGGGACCACTGTAGTAGAAGACAGGCCGGGTTTTTGTCCCTGCAGTTTAGGGTGCCCTGAGGCTCAAGTCTTTCACTGTTCCTTTTTCACATCTACCTGAAACCGCTAGGGGAGGCTATCCATAGTATGACACCCAATTATGTACAGGTAGACATTTCATATAACATTTCATGTAACAACCATTTAAACATATAAAGAATGGTTGCTGGAATTGGGAATGTCTAGTTTAATGAAAAGAAGGATTAGGGGTGACATGATAGCAGTGTCCCTATATCTCAGGGTCTGCCACAAAGAAGAGGGAGTCAAGCTATTCTACAAAGCACCTGAGGGCAGGACAAGAAGCGATGGGTGGAAACTAATTATGGAGAGAAGCAACTTAGAACTAAGGAGAAATTTCCTAACAGTTGGAACAATTAATTAGTGGAACAACTTGCCTCCAGAAGTTGTGAATGCTCCAACACTGGAAGTTTTAAAGAAAAGATTGGACAACCATTTGTCTAAGTAGGGGTTGGACTTGAAGACCTCCAAGGTCCCTTCCAACTCTGTTATTTTCTTCTATTCATTTGAAGTTACAACAGCACTCAAAAAAAGTGACTTATGATCATTTTTCACACTTACAACCTTCACAGCATCGCCATTGTCACATGATCAAAATTCAGACACTTGGCAATTAAGTCATATTTGTGACAGTTGAAGTGTCCTGGGATCATGTGATCACCTTTGTAGACTGAGCTGATGCACAATCTTTGGTTCCTCCTGGACTGAGAAGATCATGGCTGCGGGAGGGGCTTTACACCGATTCATCTGTTGCACCAATTGCGCCATACCTGGACCAGGGAGGCCTTGCACACGGGTCACTGATGCCTTGGTCACCCTGTTTGAATCCCTGCACTGGACCACTAGAAACTTCAAATGGTCCAGAACACAGCAGCACACACAGTAATGGAAGCCCCTAGGTTGCCCATGGAACAACTTCCTGTTGTGAGCTGCACTGAATTTGTTCCTTTACAGGTGCAATTCAAGGTCGTCCCCTTTAACAGCATTCTTTTATTATAGCAATAGCACTTAAGAGTTAATATACCACCCCAAAGTGCTTTATTATAGCACTCTTGGCTGAGAGTTAGCATATTGTCCCCAACAATCTGGCTCCTCATTTTACCGATCTCAGAAGGACGGAAGGCTGAGTCAACTTCAAGCCCTCTCAGGATCGAATTCCAGGCAGGGGGCAGAGTCAGCCAGCAATACTGCACGCTAACCACTGAGCCACCAGCGCACCTGTCACTATTGTCCCACTTTTATTATTCTTGCACCCATCTGCTCTACCAGGTCAGATAGGGTGGCTACATTGCTCGCCCCTTCCCTTAGATATTGCCATCTGATAGGAGCTAGGAAGTGAGACTTTTCCATTGCAGACTCTTCCCTATGAAACACTCTTCCCCTTGAAGTTTGGCAGGCCTTTATCCTCCTGGTCTTCCGTAAAGCAAGGAAGTTCTAGCTTTTCCACTAAGCGCTGGGTTAATAAGAAGAGAGGACCGCATATCAGAAGCTTGAATTTACACCTGATTTTTCTTCTTATGTATTTGGTTTTAATATGGTTTTTTGAGTCAATGATTGATTGGGATTGGGAGCTAGCCAGAGTTTGTTACTACATGGGTGGCTACGTAAGTATTTTAAATAAGTCAGAGGAAAAAGAAATGAATCCAAAAGATGGCCCCGGTGAGGCTGCCCATCTATAACATTCTTGAGGCACCAAAGTTCAATGCATTTCTTCAAACAACTTTGTATACCGCTAATCCTGCAGTTTTTAACTTCTCCAGTTTAACTCCTTGCAAGGAGAAAGATTATCCATTTGGAGAAGGAATGGCAACAGGCATGAATGTAGTTAGTAAGGCCAGGAGGCCTGTTTGACTTCTAATTTGCACAAAAGAATCACCTTTGGGGGACTCCCCGACATCAAAATGCCATCAACCTTGCTAGAACTGGCCTGTATTTGCAGGGTAAGTATATGTTAAATGTGGAGGCTTGTCATTTTGCTATTTGTTTGTTTCTGTGTTAAGGTTTTATTAATGTAAAAAAACGGGTATCAAACTTGATCACGTCCCAGGCTGGATCGTGATGTATCACATTTTTTACCTTTGCAGAGCTGGAACTAGAGGTGGTATATTCAGCAGGTTCTGACCAGTTCTGGAGAACCGGTAGCGGAAATTTTGAGTAGTTCGGAGAACTGACAAATCCCACCTCTGAGTGGAGATTTTACAATATCCTTCCCCTGTCATGCCCACCAAGCCATGCCCACACAACCGGTAGTAAAAAAAAATTTAAATTCCACCACTGGCTGGGACATATCCGGCCCACGGGCCACCAACTTGACGGGGCCTAGTGTAAACCACGTGGAATCACCTTGAGATGCATTGCCACATTCCTTTTGTTAATAAATAAAAATGCATACAAACATTCATGTTTATATCCCCCTTTATTATATGTAGAAATAACTCAAAGCAACAAGCATACCTAAGAGAGATGCAAGCTCCTTTACCAATCTACTCTGTGAAAGAGAGTGACCGTATTGGGCCAGGGAAAGGAAGTTCAGATCTCTTCACTCATGTTTGATACTAAGACACATTTGACTAAAAAGAATAAGGAAGGAAATTAAACAATTAGTATCTCAGCTGGCCATCCAATGAGAGACGAGAAACAAAGTTCAAGAGTCCTCTACACACATCGGATTTTGCCTCATGTGGAATTTCTTGTGTTTGATAAGTGAGGAATTCCGTGTGAAACACTTCCCGCAATCTGGGCATTTGAATGGTTTCTCCCCTATGTGTAACCTTACATGATTTATAAGACTAGACCTACTACTGAAATCTTTCCCACAATCCGGACACTCATACGGTTTCTCTCCTGTGTGAGTCCTCCAGTGTATCACCAAACTGGAATTCCTTATGAAACTTTTCCCACACTCAAGACACTCGTATGGTTTTTCTTCTGTGTGAATTATCTGGTGTTTCATCAGGTAGGAATTGTGACTGAACCTTTCCCCACAATCCGAGCACTGATATGGTTTTCCTTCTGTGTGAGTTCTCTGGTGTTTCATCAGGTAGGAATTCCGAATGAAAAATTTCCCACAAAACAGACACTCATATGGTTTTTCTCCTGTGTGCGTCCTCTGGTGTATCACAAAGTCCAAATTCCGAATGAAACATTTCCCACATTCCACACACTCATATGGTTTTTCTCCTGTGTGAATCCTCTGGTGTTTCACCAGGTAGGAATTCTGACTGAAACTTTCCCCACAATCTGAACACTGATATGGTTTTTCTCCTGTGTGAATCCTCTGGTGTATCACCAGGTTGGAATTCTGACTGAAACTTTTCCCACAATATAGACAGTCATATGGTTTCTCTCCCGTGTGAGTTCTCTGGTGTATCACCAACTTGGAATTCCTAGTGAAACTTTTCCCACAATCTGGACACTCATATAGTTTCTCTCCTGTGTGAGTCTTCTGGTGTATCACCAAGTCGCACTTTCGAAGGAAAGTTTTCCTACATTCCAGACACTCATAAGGGTTTTCTCCCGTGTTAGTCCTCAGGTGATTCAATAGGTATGAATTTCGAATAAAACTTTTCCCACAAAACAGACACTCATATGGTTTTTCTCCTGTGTGAGTTCTCTGGTGTATCACTAAGTTGAAATTCCGAGAAAAACCTTTCCCACAATCACGACACTTATATGGTTTCTCTCCCATGTGAGTCCGCTGGTGTTTCACCAGGTTGGAATTCCGACTGAAACTTTTCCCACAATGACATTTATACGGTTTCTCTCCTGTGTGAGTTCTCTGGTGTTTCAACAGGTAAGAATTCTCTCTGAAATTTTTCCCACAGTCAGGACATTCAAAGGGTTTCTCTCCTGTGTGAGTCTTCTGGTGTTTCAACAGGTAGGAATTCTGACTGAAACTTTTCCCACAATCTGAACACTGATATGGTTTTTCTTCTGTGTGAGTTCTCTGGTGTAGCACCAGGTTGTAATTCCGAGAGAAACTTTTCCCACAATCACGACACTTATAAGGTTTCTCTCCTGTGTGAGTCCTCTGGTGTATCACCAGGTGAGAATTCCGAGTGAAACTTTTCCCACAATTAGTGCATTCAAAGTGTTTCTCCCCAGTGTGACTCCTCTTATGTCTCACTAGATTGGTGTGCATGCTAAATCTTTTGCCACATTGGGAGCACTAGTAGAACTTCTCTCCAGTATGGGTCATTGCATGAATCATGAGGAAGCTTTTCCGAGTCCAAACATTTGTATAGCTTTTCACAGGATGGATTATCTCGCACATAAGCAGCTGTGACCTGTAATCTGTCTTTTTCTCGCATTACGCAGTCTGTGCAGATTTTCCAACACTGATATGCTTGGACTCTTAAGGAGATCAAAAATATTTCTGATCTATTACTTGGAGGTACTTTGATTGAAGCCACTTTCCTTTCTCAATGGCATTAATTTATGTCTTGCCAGTTTTGGCTTCCAAGGAATACTTTTTCTCCTCACTGGTTTCCAAGTATTTCCAACTTTTTCTTTAATTGGAAATTATTCCCCTTGACTTCTCATGTAATAACCATACTGGTAGCAGTAGCATTCAGACTTATATACCGCTTTATAGTCCTCTCTAAGTGGTTTACAGAGTCGGCCTATTGACCCCAACAATCTGGGTTCTCATTTTACACACCTTGGAAGGATGAAAGGCTGAGTCAACCTTGAGCCTGGTGAGATTCGATCTGCCAAATTGCAGGCTGCCAGCAGTCAGCAGAAATAGCCTGCAGTACTGCATTCTAACCACTGTGCCACTGCGGTTCTTGTTTCCTTCAATTCCACATGTTGTAATGTTTCTTTGAGTTCCACATACTCTTTCAGCCAACTCAAAACTTAATTCTTGTTATTCTCTCTCTTGTCTCTCATCTGCTGAGGAAGGAGAAGCGTTTTTACACTTTCACGAGGAAGTGGAATAGATTTTGTTTGTTTTGCATTTTAATACGGCTTCTCATTCTCTGTTTGTCCAGAGTGCTCTTCTTTGCATTCTCTTTGTCTGTAAGATTCAAATTAATACATTAATTTCACTATTGTTTAAAAAATGCCTGCAAGACATGTCAAAGCAGCAAACAAAACCCCATATATTGCCATGAAAACATCAATATTCTAGTTTAACCTCCAATTAGTTATGATTCACTTTGCAGATAGACTAACAAGATTCAAGTCAAATATTGACACAATTGTAAAATTCTCTTTTGGGGTTGGAGAGATCACACATATATGCACACAAATGCACACAGAAATACACATGAAAACATGTATCTAAGAATGCAAAATATCCCAGAAATGTGTTTTCTCATTTTTTAAAATCTAATTTTAAAAAGTGTGGACACTAAGAAATGAAATGGTTCCCAAATCCTAGGCAAGATATAAAGCATCCATTTTACCCATGACACTGTTTACTTGCCAGGAAAGCAACATGTCAATAAAACCACAAGGAATGAAGTGTAATTTGAAATATGAGTGAGATGGGCAGATATGAAATATTAAAAAATAAATAAATCTCCCAAATGTCAAATTCAGAACTGGGAGCCTTCTTGTAGGTCATCTAGCCCACCCACAGCTCAAGCAAGAGACCCTATATTATATAGGCTTAGGCTTAGGGCCTATATCATTTCAGACAAGTGGCTGTCCAATCTTTTCTTAAAAACTTCCTTTGATGAAGCACCCACAACTTCTGAAGGCAAGGCTGTTTTACTGGTTAATTGTTCTCACTGTTTTTCTTTTGTTTCTAATTTTGTTTTGAACTTGATTAGTTTGCAGCCATTGCTTCTTGTGTCACTTTCTGGTGCTTTGAAAATAAGTTGACCCTCTCCTCTTTGTGGCAGCCTTTCAAATGCTGGAATACTGCTATCGTGTCCCCGCTAGTTCTTCTTTTCCTTAGACTGAGCCAAAACCCAAATCCTGCAATCGTTCTTCAATATGTTTTAGTCCCAAGGCCTTTCAATTTTAGTGTCTCCCATTTTCCAGCAGAAAATTACAGGCAGCACATTTAAATTATACAGCGTAAGTGTAATAACATTTGGGGGGAGAAAAAACATGCAGCAGCATGCGCAGAACATGCAGAGGGATACAATCAAGATCAAGTGAGGTACTAATACCACTCCATAAAGCCTTAGTAAGACCACACACCTAGAGTACTGCATCCAGCTTTGGTCACCACACTATAAAAAAGATGTTGAGTACAGAGAAGAGCAACCAGGATGATTAAGGGACTGGAGACTAAAACATATGAAGAACAGTTGCAGGAACCGGGCATGGCTAGTCTAGTGAAGAACCAGGGGAGACATGATAGCAGTCTTCTAATATTTGAGGGGCTGCCACAGAGAGGAAGGAGTCAAGCTGTTTTCTAAAGCATTTGAAGGCCAGACAAGGAATAATGGATGGAAACTGAACAAGGAGAGATTCAAACCTGGAAATAAGGAGAAACTTTCTGACAGAGAGAACAATCAACCCATGGAACAGCTTTGCCCTCGGAAGTTGTGGGAGCGCCATCACTTGAGACCTTCAAGAAGAGATTGGACTGCCATTTGTCAGAAATGCTGTAGGGCAGGGGTCTCCAACCTTGGCAAGTTTAAGCCTGGAGGACTTCAACTCCCAGAATTCCCCAGCCAGCAAAGCTGGCTGGGGAATTCTGGGAGTTGAAGTCCTCCAGGCTTAAACTCTGCCAGGTTGGAGACCCCTGCTGTAGGGTGTACTCCTTGGGCAGGGGGTTGGACTAGATGACCTACAAGGTCCCTTCCAACTCTGATTATCTGTTATCTGCATGCAGCACACATGTTTCAGCCTTGCTGTTTCTCTGCTTTTACCCCGTGGAGAAAACCAAAGAGGCCGACTTGCCCTAAAACTCACCTTCCAGCTGCTGCTTCCGCCCTGGGGGAAGAGCACGACCGCCGCCTTCCATCCCTCCCACGGCTGAGCCGGAAGAGGAAGTCCCTCTGCCCTTCTCCTCTCCTCGACATCCTTTCTTAGCAATACTCGATGATTTTCAATGCCTTTCAACTCCGCTGCTCTCCCTCCCTTTTGATCTCCGATCTCAGCCATCACCGAAGCCGCGTCCAGATGGACCGTTTTCTCGGCAACTGGAGAGCCGTGTTTAGAGCTCCCCCTAGTGACGTGAGGCTGAAAATGCGCTCCTTGTCTCTTATCTGGCGTTTCTAAGATTTTTTTTTTAAATTAAGAGCCGTTTTCCGCTCATAGCGACCACATCCATAACTTTTCTATTGGACCATCTAGCCTTAGTCTGTCCTTTGGCATCTCCCAGGGACCTCTACATCGTCCCTGCAACTGAGCCAGGACCAGGAGCTTATTTTGCAGGAACTAAACCAAGAGGCAGCATCCATGGGGGGAATTGAATCGAATCGAACAGAACAGAACAGAATAGAATATGAATAGAATTCTTTTATTGGCCAAGTGTGATTGGATACACAAGGAATTTGTCTTGGTGCAAATGCTCTCAGTGTACATAAAAGAAAAGATACATTCGTCAAGAATCAAGAATCATAAGGCACAACACTTAATAACAGTCATAGGGTACAATAAGCAATCAAATCATACTAGGAAACAGTCAGTAAAAATCGTTAGGATATAAGCGACAAAATTAGTCATACAAGTGGGAGGGATGGGTGATCAGGAGTGATGAGAATATTAATAGTAATAGTAATGCAGACTTTGTAAATAGTTGGACAGTGTTGAGGGAATTATTTGTTTAGCATAGTGATGACATTTGGGGAAAAACTGTCCTTGTGTCTGGTTGTTCTGGTGTGCAGTGCTCTATAGCGTCGTTTTGAGGGTAGGAGTTGAAACAGTTTATATCTGGGATGTGAGGGGTCTGTAAATATTTTCACAGCCCTCTTTTCGACTCGTGCAGTATGAACACAATGTGCCATCCGGCAACAAGAAAGGGCACCTTCTTTGGGGATCCGTGGAGAGTCTTCCAGCCAGTTCTTTGTCTTGGGGTGCAGGATAACTCCCCAAAACTATCTTTACGACTTGAGGGAAGCTGGAAGAGTGAAGCCTGACCCTACTTACCTTCACAAGATCAGCAGGTGCTGCATCCTAAAAGTTGATAAAGATCTTGTTTGTATGTGCAGCCTTAAAGGATTGCCAGCTTCATACCCTTTAATAGAATACAAGTAGTCCTTGACTTACAAAAGTTCTTTTAGTGACTATTACAACAGCACTGAAAAAAGCAACTTATAACCAGTTTTCACACTTACAACTCTTGCAGCATCCCTGTGGTCATATGATCAAAATTCAGTCGCTTGGCAAGTAACTCATATTTATGACAGTTGCAGTGTCCTGGGATCATGATCTTCTGAAAAGCAAAAATCAATGGGGAAGCCAGATTCACTTAACAGCAGTATGATTAATTTAACAACTGCAGTGATTCACTTAACTGTGACAAGAAATGTTGTCAAATGGGGCAAAGTCAATATATGTTTGACACTAACAAGAGACATTTTGAGCTCAATTGTTATTGTAAGTCTATGACTACCTGGAATGAAATAAGGCACAAAACCCATTCATATTGCTTCTAAACATATTTAGATAGGGGATATTATTTTTCCATCTGCATTCTTGCAAGGGCTGAATTAGAGGGCAGAATTTCTTTGAGCTGCCTTCCCAATTTCCAGAGGTGTTCAGATTCCAGCATGGAATGTACCCCAGGTAGTTTGGGCAAAAGATTTTGAGAGAGCTAGTTTGTAGAAAATTGATCTAAAGTGTCCTGTGCTTTATTAGTCGGCTGTCAGTCACTGTCAAAATCACTCTAAATCCCCAAACTTTATTACTGCTTTCCTGTGGTTCCCAAGGATTTCGGACATGGAAGCACCAGCTGCCCAGAGGCTTCAAGGGAACTATCTTCAGTCCCAGCCTGGGCTGTGCCTAAGATTTTAAGTCTGCTAAATGTGCTTCTGTAATTTCCTTAGCATGGAAATCTCCATTAAGTCAAAGTAAATGAGACACATACACAGCCGGGCTTAGGAAAAAGAGAACAAAATATGCATTTACCAGAAATCCTCTGACCCCTTACCTTGCTTCTTATAGAAATATTGTGCAAAACCACGAAATTGCTGAACTAAGGAACTGGAAGTAAGCACGTTTCAGTGAATAAGGATGGGTCTGGAAAATCACAGAAATGTACTTCTCCTTTTTGGTATAGTTTAACATAAGAAAGGCCCCGGGCTAGGCTGAGGTTATGAAATGTATAAAAGTGACGCCTAAGGAAGAGCCAGGGGTTCAGAATTTGCCATGCTAATGCTCTGAACCTTTGTGCACAAATAAAAACCTGTATTCTCCAACCTTTCGTGGTCTTGTGTCCTGATTTGGAAACAGGATCTGCTGCAACAAAGGGGCTGCCCATTTTTGGTAAACAACACTAATATACTTTTCAAAGAAATGTTCGAAAGTGTTTTAAAAAGAACGATAGCATGCATGTGCACACATATGGTAAGTGTTTCTGCGTCTCATTTTTTAAGGTAAAAATTTAATAATCAAAACACACAAAAACCATAGAAAATCAGCAATAAACAAGAAATTGGGGGGGGGGAACAGGTCATTTATGTGTTCCCTCCTTCTTAAGTCATATACATTCCTCTTTGGAAATTGAGTCCCCTCAGCCAGAAGAAAACCCTTCTCAAAAACAGATCTGGCCTGAAGTCCATTCCTCAGAGAAATCCAGACCAACATTTCCCTTCCACATTGCTCACATTTCTGCAAAAAAAAAAAAGGATGGGGAAAGAGACTGAGGGAGAGAGAGCGTGGGTTTAACACTAGGTAACACATATGGAGATTAGGGTTAGAGAAATGTAGAGGTTAGGAATAGAAAAAGGAGATAAAGTGATACAAGCCTTTTGAAAGTGTAGAGTAGACATAGACCAAATAGAAAACAAGAAACTTGAGATAGATCTTATATGAGAAGCATTTGGGTGTACTTCCTCTCCCAGCCCTAAAAAGGAGCCAGCCAGGTCACTGACCTGCCCATAGCTCTCACCAGCTGCTCTGCTTCCCTAGGACTTCTATCTCTTTACATATCACAAACAAATGAGGTTCTCACCTAATGATCCACATGCTCTTGGAGTTGTAATGGCAACTGGAACAGCCAGGATTCCCATCACTAATTATGGTGCAAATTGTTGTTGCAACCTGAGAACTACCCATATTTTCCAAGCTGAAGAGAGGCCTGAAAGAGTCATTTCCCCCTACTGGGCAATTGGCATCCTGGCCAGCTATTATACCTCCAACAGCAGTTACTCATGCATAAGAAAATCAGGAGGTTTCCCTGGCGGAGGAGTTCAAGGCATTGCTGCAAATTAAGATCTTTTATAAGTGCAGCTGAAGAGGGCAATGAAAGGCTGGCAGCTTGGGACTTCAACTCACCCTCTGCTTGCAGCTCTGACTTTGCCACCCAGAGAAAGGGCTGTGAAGGAGAAAGACACCTGGGCCCTTCTCAATCTGGCTTAAGGCCGGGGCACATCACCAAAACGGCATTGGTTGCAATTCTCAAGACTTTTGGAGGGTTTGGGATAGATGGGGTACAACCATTTTGTCCCTCCTAGGCCTCTCATCGGGTTTCAATACCATTGATCATATCCTTCTTTATTATGGTGGTTCTACTTCTACCTCCATGGTCAGTTTAAGTCAGTGTGGATAGCAGAAGACCAGCTGCATCCTAAGCCTCCCACAATGTGGGCTACCCTGGGACCAGGGGTGGGATTCTACCAGTTCGCACCTATTCCCTAGAACCAGTTGTTAACATTCTAAGCAGTTCGGAGAACCGGTTGTTAGAAGAAATTACTGGCCTAATCCTGTAAGGAAGGCAGGAAGGAAACATTCTGGTGTTGCTTACAGAAACTGCCTCTCCATTAACCCTTATTACGTTCTTGGCAGGACTAGACTTCCAGTCTCAGGAACGTCTCTGGAGTTTTTTTCCCCTCCTTTGCTGGTACTTTGCTTGTGTGGAGTGACCATTCAAAGTTACAATGGCACTGAAAAACGTGGCTTATGACCATTTTTCACACTTACGACTGTTGCAGCATCCCCACAGTCATGAGAGGCCAGGCGAGGAGATGCATGCCTTGATGTGATATTGAGTTGGCCACACCCAGTCAATAACATGACCACCAAGCCATGTCCACCCAGTCACATGACCAAGCCACGCCCACCAAGCCACGTCCACAGAACCAGTTGTTGAACAATTTGAATCCCACCCCTGCCTAGGACTCAAGCATTCGCTGCTTCTTTTCAACACCTACGTGAAACTGCTCGCGAGGGCCATCCATATTTATGACATTATGTACAGGTAGTCCTTGACTTATGAAACTTCACTTAGTGATCATTTCCTAGAAGTGCCCTGTACTTGAAGAGCAAGTGTTAAATGTGGTGGCTTTGCATTTTGCAGTATGCGTCAGCAGCCAAAATAGCTAATACAATCCTTGGTTGCATAAACAAGAGGCACAGAATCAAAATCATGTGAAGTATTAGTACTACTTTATAAAGCCTTGGTAAGACTGCATCCGGTTTGGGTCACAATAAAAAAAAAATGTTGAGACTTTGGGGAAAAAGTACAAAGAAGAGCAAGTAAGATGATTAAAGGCCTGAAGACTAAAACATATGAAGAACGGCTGCAGGATTTGGGTTTGGCTAGTCTCGAGAAAAGAAAGACTAGGGTGGACAAAATAGCAGTAATCCAGTATTTGAGAGGAGGGGGTCAACTTATTTTCCAAAGCACCAGAGGGGCAGGACAAGAAACGATGGATGGAAACTAATCAAGGAAACAACCTGGAATTAAGAAAAAAACTTCCTAACAGTGAGGACAATTAACCAATAGAACAGCTTTGCCTTTTAAGTTTAGACATTGTGGGTGCTTCATCACTGGAGAATTTCAAGAAGAGCCCGGAAAGCCACTAGTCTGAAATGATATAGGGCAGGGATTTGCTAACCTTTTCCATGGTGCGTGCTGAAAGTGTGTGTGTATGTGCTCACTCCCGTGCCTGCACCCATGATGCAATGCACAGGATTCCCCCTGCCCCTTGCACGACTTCCCACATGCCGCATGCCTTTGCGCATGGCACACACATCCCCCATGCGCGTCTCTCCCAGTCCATGCGCACTTCTCGCATACTGGCAGAAGTGGCTCTGCGTGCCACTTCTGGCACGCATGTTTGCCATCGCGGCTATAGGGTCTCCTGCCTGAGAAGGAGGCTGGACTAGAAGACCTGCAAGGTGCCCTCCTGCCCGGTTTCGATGGATTGCATGCATGGGGTTTATTGGTTTCTGTATATGGCTCTGCATTTTGCCATTTGCATATTCTGTATTAGGGTTTTATTGCTGTAACTGCCTGGAGTCACCTTGTGTTGGGCTGCCATATACATTTTCTTCATTAAAAAAACACACACATGCATAGATATTTCTATCCTGCCTTTATTATAATACCATCCTTGTTAGGTGAACATGGGAATGAAAGAAAGTAAAATCCCAAGAGACCACTGACAGATCTGTCCCATACTGTTGCTAAGAAAACAACATGTCCATAAAAATCTCATGGAATCAATCATAAATTGAAGGAGACTTTTTACAACCAGTAGAAAATTGTGGATGCCAGTTTCAAAGCTAACACAGGTGGAATAAAATCTGGGGTGTGAAGGAATGTAGAGCAGCCTAATTCCTTCTCTACTTTTAAACTGTGGAAGAAACCAGGCAGCTCTACTTGCTCCTGGTTTTCCATTGCAGATCCTGCCCTATGAGACAATCTTCCCTCTGAAATTTGACAGGCCTTTATCCTCCTAGTCTTCCATAAAGCAAAAGGAAGATCTAGCTGTTTCCTTAAGTACTGGGATAAGAAGACATGCCTACTCATCAGAAATTCTGATTTGCAACCAGGTGTTTGCTTATATTTGTTAACTTTATATGCCGCTAACCCTGCAGCGATTTTGAGCGATTTTGGACTAGATGACAAAGTCTCTTCCAACTTTCTTATTCTATTCGATTCTTCCCTCATGTTTCCTAAAGAGAATCATGCAAGTAATGTTTAATCATTCAGCTGGGCTTCAAATGACAGACAACACACAAATTCAAGATTCTTCTACACACATCAAATGATGTTTCGTGTGGAATTTCTTGTGTAATAAGGGAGGAACTTTGTGAGAAACACTGTTTGCAATCTAGCTATTTGAATGGTTACTCCCCTATGTGTAACCTTACATGATTTATAAGGTTAGACTTACTACTGAAATCTTTCCCACAATCCGGACATTCATACGGTTTCTCTCCGGTGTGAGTCCTTTGGTGTATCACCAAATGGGAATTCCAAGTAAAACTTTTCCCACATTCAAGACACTCATATGGTTTCTCTTCTGCATGAGTCCTCTGGTGTTTCACCAAGTAGGAATTATGACAGAATTTTGTCCCACAATCGGGACACTGGTATGGTTTTTCTCCTGTGTGAGTTGTCTGGTGTATCATCAGGTAGGAATTCTGACTGAAACTTTTCCCACAATCAGGACACTGATATGGTTTTTCTCCTGTGTGAGTTTTCTGATGTATCACCAGGTTGGAATTCTGATTGAAACTTTTCCCACAATACAAACACTCATATGGTTTTTCTCCTGTGTGAGTTCTCTGGTGTCTCAACAGCTTGGAATTTTGAGTGAAACTTTTTCCACAATCTGGACACTCATACAGTCTATCTCCTCTGTGAGTCTTCTGGTGCTTCACTAGTTGAGACTTGCAACTGAAACTTTCCCCACATTCTGGACACTCGTACACTTTCTTTTCTGTGTGAGTCCTCTGGTGTTTCACCAGGAAGGAATTCTGACTGAAACTTTTTCCACAATCATGACATTTATATGGTTTCTCTCCTGTGTGAGTCCTCTGGTGTTTCACCAGGTAGGAATTCTGACTGAAACTTTTCCCACAATGACATTTATATGGTTTTGCTCCTGTGTGAGTCCTCTGATGTTTCACCATGTCAGAATTGCTACTGAAACCTTTCCCACAATTTGAACACTCATATGGTTTCTCCTGTGTGTGAGTCCTCTGGTGTATCACCAGGTCAGAATTCTGACTGAAACTTTTCCCACAAGTTGGACACTTATATGGTTTCTCTCCTGTGTGAATCATGTGATGTCGCACAAGGTGGAAATTTTGAATGAATCTTTTCCCACACTGAAGACACTCATATGGTTTTTCACCTGTGTGAATCCTTTGGTGTATCACCAGGTCAGAATTCCCCTTGAAACCTTTTCCACAATCTGAACACTCATATGGTTTCTCTCCCGTGTGTATCCTTTGGTGTTTCACCAGGTCAGATTTCCGAGAGAAATCTTTCCCACAGTCAGGACACTCATATGGTTTCTCTCCTGTATGAGTTCTGTAATGTTCTACCAGGAGAGAATTCCAACTGAAACTTTTCCCACAATCTTGGCATTCATATGGTTTCTCTCCTTTGTGAGTCCTCTTGTGTATCAGCAGGATGGAATTGTCACTGAACATTTTCCCACAATCCGGACACTCATATGTTTTCTCTCTCTGGTGTATAACCAGGTCAGAATTCCAAGTAAAACTTTCCACACAATCAGGACATTGAAAGATTTTCTCCCCACTGTGAGTCCTGTTGTGTCTTATCAGATTAGTTTGCATGCTAAACCTTTTGCCACATTGGGAGCATTGGTAGAGCTGTTCCTCCTGCCTAGGCTGTTCCATGAGTCATGGGAATCCTATTCTGAGTAAAGCTTTTACTGCACTCCAAGCATTTGTAAAGGTTTCCAAAGGATGGATCCTCCTGTGAATAATTTAACTGTGATCTGCAAGCTGTGTTTTTCCCACAATAGGCTGTCTTTGGGGGTTTTACATTTTTGAGTGCAAAAAATATTTCTGATCCCTTATTTGGTGGTGCTTTGATTCAAGACACCCTTTCCTTCCTTTCATCAATGCCTTTGGCTATCCAAGAGATCTTTTCCTTCCCAGTGATGTCCAGCTATTTCACAATTTTTCTGAATTTGGTAATGATATCTTTTTACATTTTCATGCAATATTTTCTTGAGTTCCACATAATCTATTTTTCCACCTGAAAATTCTGTTCCTATCATTCTCTCCCTTGTCTCCCTCCATCTGCTCAGGAAAAAGAAGTTTCAACACTCTCTGGAAGAAATGGAAAATATTTTGATTGATGGTTGTTTTGCATTTTAATGCTGATTCTCATTCTCTGTTGTCCAGAGTGCTCTTCTTGGCATCCGCTTTTTCTATAAGATTCATATTAATGCATTAGTTTCACTATTGTTTAAATAATGGATGCAGAACCTGCAAAAACAGCAAAAAAAGAAATCCATATATTATTATGAAAAAGCAAAGAGATCCAAATGCTACTTTAACCTCTAATATTCATTATGATTCATTAGGCACATAGAAGAGCAGCAAAATCCAAGTTCAAATATCCACACTCAAATTTCAAATCATGAAATTCTCTTGCTGGGTTAGGTAAATCAGAGATTATCATTGTAAACTTTTCTTATTAAAATTACCTGAAAATACTGAGGCATTTATCCATGCAAATAGATAAAGGCACACCTATAAATTTATCTATGTAGAAAATTATGTCAGTCTTCAAAATGTTTCAGAAGTGGATTCACTTTCGTTTGATCTAATGTTAGAAAGGTGAGGACATTAACACAAGAAATGGTGTCCAAATCCTATGCAAGATTTAAAGCATCCAATTTTGCCCACGGAGCTCCTCGCATGCCAGGAAAGCAACATGCTAGGAATGAAATGTTACAGGAAAGGCGAGGGAGATAGAAACATGAAATAAAGACTTTTTAAATGTCCCCAATCTCCCAGCAGTAAATCACAGGGAGCAATTTTAAATCGTGCAGCAAAAGGATAATAAAATCCGGGGAGGGGAAGAATGTGAAGCAGAAGCCGACATGTTTTAGCCTTCTCCCTTCCCTGCTTCCCCACCGTGGAGGAACCCAAAGGGCTCGACTTGCTCCCGGGCTTCTCCTCCGACCTGCCCTCCACTCACCTCCCAGGAGCCGCTTCGACCCACCAAGCAGCACAAAAGGCTCCGCCGACGCCATTAACCTCCCCTGGGTCAGCCGGAAGAGGAAGTTCCTCTGTCCTCCACATCCCCTCTAGCAGTCCAATCCTCTATCGTTTCAACTCGTTCGGTCTCTACCTCTACCTCTACCTCTCCAGCTGACTAGCAAAAACGCTACTGTACTATACATTCCAGGCATGCGTGTCGCTGTAATATTGAGGCTTGACCCGGCTTAGGTTTAAGTGCTGCGCCCTTAAAGTTCATGATGTTTTTGTTTCTGTGTGGCTCTAAATGGGCACAATGGATGGAAACTGAACAAGGAGAGATTCAACCTGGAAATAAGGAGAATTTTTCTGACAATGAGAACAATCAATCAATGGAAGAGCTTGCCCTCAGAAGTTGTGGGAGCTTGACACTTTCAAGAAGAGATTGGACTGCCATTTGTCAGAAATAGTGTAGGAAGTCTCCTGCTTGGGCAGGGGTTGGACTAGATGACCTACAAGGTCCCTTCCAACTCTTAATCTGTAAGGTCTGGAACGCGGGAAGAATCCACTGGCATTGCCTCTGAGCCCCATTTAGATAGGAGGTAGATGTGATCTTCCTGTCTGTATAATTGGGGAGTCTAAATCCTGCTAGAAGGCAGAATTGCTTACAGCGTCCTTTGCAATTCCCAGCCTTATTATCTTTCAGCCTTATTTATTCCCAAGCTGCTGGAGCAAAACACTTGGAGGAAAACAGTTTGCAGAAAGCTGGTCTAAAGACTCCTGCCCTGCCTGCTGTGATTAAAATCAAAAAGTGCTTCAAGAAAATATTAGCTTTTAAGGGTGCACATCTTTATGAACCATGTTATTGTAAGGTTTTTATTGTCATTTCTTCCCCATGAAAGATTTGTTTGAATTTCAATTGAATTGTACAGCTCATACATTATATGAAAGGTGGACAAATTTCCTGGGCGATTTATATTGGTCTCATTTGTTTTACATCTCAAAACCCTGGCGTTTTACAAGGAGCGTGTAAGATGTTCTATATCCAATGTATATCTGGACGTGTTGGGGACAAGATTATACAGGGGCAGATATGTGCATCTGAAGAAATACAAATGCACACACCTAAAAATATATATGTGTAGAAATCCATTTGTATTTTAGCCTGAAAAATGTCCCAAAATTGTTACAGTCCAATCGTCTGCATTACTTTTTGAGATGTGGAGCCTTTTAAATGATGAAATGATGCCTAAAACTTCAGCAAGATTTGAACCAACAGTTTTGCCCATTGATGTCCTGAGCTGCAAATAAAGGCAAAAAATACTGGCCACAACCCCTGTGGTGGCATCCCTGTTCAAGTAGTCCTCACTTACTGATCACATTTGGGATTGGCACCTGTGTTACTAAGAAGCCCGATCACTAAGCGTGATGTCACATGACAGTGCCAATTTACATCTGCTCCAGTGCAGTTAAGCAAATCATTGTAGGTTGTTAAAGACACTTTCACGTGACTGTGACTGGAAGCTTCTTGACAACATCCCCTTGTCAGAAGCTGAGAAGGTCACAAATGGGATCATAAAGGGCACTGATTAGCAGCACCCAAATTGGTGCAACTCCTTTTCCTGCACCTTCAGAACCACAGGAAGTGCTGAAATGGGGTCACTGAAAAAGTTCCACAATGGCCACAAATCTACGGACCATATGTCTGCTTAGTGCCATAGTGTTGTGGTTAGCCGGCAGCAGGTGTGGACAGCTGAGGAGACCGAAGACTCAGATGAGGGGTCAGGACCATTAATGAGTGCACTGCTGCCTTCAGAGATTGTGGGGGCTGGCAGCAGGGATGAGGAGGTTCCTGAGGAGCCTGTGCCAAGTGCGCATGCATGCAGGATTGCTCGCAGGAAAGAGCAGCTACAACAGCACGGGTGACTCAGGAGTAAGGCTGCAAGGTAATGGCCCCTCCTTCAAGAAGATAAAAGGTAGCTGTGCAGCGAACCTTCTTTGTAGGAAGCAAAGACGTTTTGAAACTCAGCCTCGTGGACATTACAACTGGTATTTGAAGACTCTTGTGTTGTAAACTATTTCTTATCTGTTGTGTTTTGGCAGCCTTGCAAAAACTTGGCAAGGCTGTTTCTTGTCGGAGCTAATTAGTTGGAAGCAGCCTTTTATCTGTGAAGAAACAATTCACAGATGAAACATTAAAAGGTTGTGCTGCTGCCTTTGTCTTGTGTTTGCTCTCTTGGAACCAGGTTTGGGTCAGAACATGTAGTAACTTTGAAAGCTCAGGGAACAAAGGGTAAGTGAGGGCTGTCTATACAACAGATCCTCTGCTACCAATCTGTCTATATGATAATCCTCTGCTACCATTTCTATAGAATAAAACATAATTTCTAACATCCTCGCTTAAATTTTCATACTGGATAGTGAGTCTTTTCTGTGACATTCTTGCCCCTGAAGTTTTGCAGGACTTTATCCTTCTGGACTTCCATAAAGCAAGGAAGATTCCCCTAAGCACTTGGAGAGGAAGAGATACCTGCACATCAGCAGCTTGATTTGGAACCAGGTGCTTGTTTATATTTATTAAATGTATTATGCCATTAATCCTGCTGTGAACGCTCCACAAACAACACTTTCCCCGAAAAGGGGCAAAAGCGTAACCGAAAGAATTAGGAAGCGCTGGCACAATGAAAGAAGGAGGAAGAAAAAAAACAAAGCCCTGCCTTTTCTTTGGGGGTTCCCGCCGCCCCCCCCCCCCCCCCCCCCACGGAAAAAAAAAAAAAAAAAAAAAAAAGAAGGGGGTTCGCCTTCCCCACCGCCGCCCCCGCCCCCCCCGCACGGCCGCTGCCTGTCTCAATGGTTAATTCCTTGCAAGGTGAAAAATACCAATTGGCACCAGGTACAAATAGTAAGGCTAGGAGTCCTCATTAACTTCTAAATTGAACAAAGGCTAGAATAATCTTTTGGGTATGCCCAGACCATCAAATTGCTATCAATCTTGCTAGAAGTTCCCTGTACGTGAGGCTTTGTATTTTGCCATTTGCTATATATGAGGTTTATTGGTTTCTGTATTAAGGTTGTATTGCTGTAAACCATGTGGAGTCATATTTTTTTTAAAAAAAATATTTTTAAAAACAAACATTTGTATTTGTTATACTTTCAACCAGTGGTTATATATATCTATATTATGTTTTATATCAGTCTATTAAATTTCTATCACAAAATTATCTAGTCTATTACATTACCATGCCTTTTTATCCAACCATTGATAAAACAAATCCCATATCTTATAAAATTGCTTGTCTTCTTGTTCTTTAATTTCAAATGTCAGTTTACTCATTTCAGCATAGTCCATAATTTTTTTTGATAACTTCCTCCTGCATATATTTTGTCATTTTTCCAGTTCTTCACAAATACAATTCTAGCCGCTGTTAAAACATTTACAATCAAATATTTCAGTTCTTTATTGTATATGTCTGGTATGACTCCCAATAAAAAGATCTCTGGTTTAAAGTCTATATGTTGTTTTATCCTTTTTTCCAACCATGTGTGGATTTTAGTCCAATATTTCTTCACGTCCGAACATGTCCACCACATATGGTAATATGAACCAGGTATCTGATGACATTTCCAGCATTTATCCAATTTATTCTTAAACATTCTCGCAAGTCTCATTGGGGGGTAAGTGCCACCTGTAAAACATCTTATACAAATTTTCTTTATATGCAGTTGACATTGTCATTTTATAATTCTGAGACCACAATTTTTGCCATTTTTCTAAATCAATCCTATATCCAAAATTTTCCCCCCAAGCAATTATCATTTGACTTGTTCGTCCTCCAATTTAAATTCTAATAGATGTCCATAAAGTTTTTTAATTACCTGTTCATCAGTACCCATCAAAATTTTATCTAAATCAGTCAACTTGTCGTAAATACCTTCTGCCTTAGAGTCTTTATCAAACCTAGATTGTATTTGCAAATATGAAAACCAATTCATTTTTACACCTTGTTCTTCCAACACTTGCATAGATTTAAGTTCACCCATTTCATTCAATATCCCCCCATATCTGTTTGTTCCTTTTTATATATTATTGGATAAGAAAAAGCTTCAATAGTTGATATCCATGTTGGAATTTTTAAGTAATATTGTCTTTTTATCTTCTCCCAGTTCAAAAACAATGCCTCACGAATATGTCTTCTGAAATACCCCTGTGTTTTAGTTCCCTTATACCAGAGAAAGGCATGCCATCCCACGTGGAGGTTGTTGTTTGTTTTTTATTTTAATGCTGCTTCTCATTCTCTGCTGTCCAAAGTGCTCTTCTTGGCATCCTCTTTATCTGTAAGATTCATATTAATGGGTTAGTTTCATTATTGTTTTAAAAATGGCTGCAGGACATGTGAAAGCAGCAAGGAAAACCCATATATTATTATGAAAACAGTACTCTAGTTTAAATTCTAACATTAATTATGATTCAGTTAGAATATGGAAGATGAGCAAAATTAAAGTTCAAATATTGATTCAATCATAAAATTCTCTTTTTGGCTTGGATAAAGGGAAAGGTTCCCCTCACAAATACGTGCTAGTCATTCCTGACTCTAGGGGGCGGTGCTCATCTCTGTAACAAAGCCAAAGAGCCAGTGCTGTCTGTGGTCATGTGGCCGCCATGATTAAATGCCAAAGGTGCACGGAACACTGTTACTTTCCCACCAAAGGTGGTCCCTATTTTCCTATTTGCATTTTTTACATGTGTTCAAATTGTTAGTTTGGCAGAAGCTGGGATAAGTAACGGGAGCTCACCCCATTAAAGGGCACTAGGGATTTGAACTGCTGAACTCCAACCTTTCGATCGACAAGCTCAGTGTCTTAGCCACTGAGTCACCGCGTCCTGTTGGCTTGGATAGATCACACATATTTACACACGTATGCCCACAAAAAAGACACCTAAGAATTTATGTATTTGTGTGCATATGTGTGCTTTTATCAATCAGAATAGGTCTTCTGGCCCAACGCCCTGCTCACGCAGGAGACCCTATACCAATGGTGGCTAACCTTTTTGGGTTCCTGTGCCAAAAATTGTGTGCGCATTTGTGCCAACCAGAAGGCAATGCGTGCCCCCCACGCCCCCTGCACATGTGTACACAATCACCCCTGCCACCCCCCCTTACCTGCATTGCGCCTCCCAGCTGATTTTTGGCCCTTTGAGGCCCTTTTCGGCCTCCCAGAGGCTTGAGGAAGCCTCAGCAGCCTTTGCAGGCTGAAAAATGGGCCCGCTCGTCACTTCCGGTATTTCCGGAAATACAGGAAGTGATGAAATGGGCCTATTTTTCAGCCTGCAAAGGCTGCAGAGGCTTCTCTCAAGCCTCTGGGAGGCTGAAAATCAGCTGTGAGGCGTGCGCATACAGTGAGGTAAGCTTGCCTGGGGCTTGTGTGCCCACACAAATGTGCCACCTGTAGCACGCATGTGTCACCTGTGGCATGCATGCCATAGGTTCGCCATCACGGCCCAACACCATTTCAGACATGGGGCTGTCCCGTCTCTTCTTAAAAACCTCCAGTGATGAAGCAGCCACAACTTCTGAAGGTAAAGCTGTTCCACTGGTATATTGTTCTCACTGTTAGGAAGTTTCTCCTTAATTCTAAGTTGTTTCTCTCCTTCCTTACTTTCCCTCCATTGTTTCTCATCTCACATTCTGGTGCTTTGCAAAACAAGATGACCCCCTCCTCTTTGGGGCAGCCTCCCAAATACTGGAACACTGTTATCATGTGTGTGTGTCCCCCCTTCGCCCCAGTCCTTCTTAATCTTATCTCTAGACTAGCCAGACCCAAATCCTGGAACTGTTGTTCATGTTTTAGTCTCCAGGCCTTTTTATTTTAGTCTCTCCCATTTCCAAGCAGAATTTTTAAATCATGCAGCATCAACGTAACAGCATTTGGGGAGAGAAAAACTATGCAGCAGCAGCAGCCCGCATGTTTCATCCTTCTCCCTTCGCTGCTTCCCCGCCGTGGAGGAAGCCAAAGGGCCGAACTTGCTCCCGGCTTTTCCTCCGACCTGCCTTCCCCTCCCCTCCCAGGAGCCGCTTCGGCCCCTTGAAACAGGACAGGAAGCCCCGCCGACGCCATCCTCCTCCCGTGGCTCAGCCGGAAGAGGATCTCCTCGACATCCTTTCTAGCAATACTTGATGGTTTTAACCCCGTTTCAACCCCGCTGCTCTCCCTCGGTTTGGGCGTCCCAACAAAGCCACCAGCGACGCTGATTTACATTGACGGTATCCTAGGCTCTGGTGTTGTGTTACAGCTCCCCCTACTGATGTGAAGGTGAAAATACGCTCATTCTGTGGCTGGTGTTTCTAACACTTTTTATTTGAATGAAGTGCCGTTTTGCAACCACATCCAGAACTTTTCTACAGGACCATTTAGTCCTAGTCTGTCCTATCGGGTCTCGTAGGGAAGCCCTCATTGTCACTCCAACTGCAACTAGACACAAGAACAGTTTTTTCCCCAAACGCCATCACTCTGCTAAAAAAATCATTCCCTAAACACTCTCCAACTATTTACTATGTCTGCGTTACTATTACTATTACTCCCATCCTTCCTTTCACCCATCTCCTCCCACTTATGATTGTAACCTTATTGCTTATTATCCTAATGATTTATATTGACTGTTTCCTGGTATGATTTGATTGCTTATTGTACCCTATGACGGTTATTAAGTGTTGTACCTTATGATTCTTGACGAATGTATCTTTTATGTATACTGAGAGCATTTGCACCAGGACATATTCCTTGTGTCCAATCACACTTGGCCAATAAATAATTCTTTCTTTCTTTCTTTCTTTCTTTCTTTCTTTCTTTCTTTCTTCTATCTATCTATCTATCTATCTATCTATCTATCTATCTATCTATCTATCTATCTATCTATCTATCTATCTATCTATCTATCTATCATCTATCTATCTATCTATCTACCTACCTACCTACCTAAACGCAATGTGCCACCAGGAAACAAGAAAGCGCACCGACCTTGGGGTAAGCAAAGACTCTTCCAGCCAGTTCTTCATCTTGGGGGTACAGGATAACTCCCTGAAACTATCTTTGCAACTGACAGAAGCTTGAAGAGTGATGCTTAAACCTTCCCTTCACAAGATTGAAAAGGATCTTGTTTGTATGTGTTTGTATGTTAAACGATTGCCGCCTTCATATCCCTTTAATAGAATGAAATACAGGACAAAACCTTGAAGCTCCCACACGCATTGCTTCCAAACACATCTAGACAGGAGGCATTATTTTTCCATCTGCTTTCTTGCAGGGTCTGAATCATCTCACTAGAGGCCAGAATTTCTGTCAGCTGCCTTCCCAGTTTCCAGAGAAGTTAACATTCTACCATTGAATATTCCAAGACTAGCATTTGGAGGGTGCTAGTTTGTAGAAAGCTGATCTAAAAAGTCCTGGGCTTCAATAGTTGGCTCTCAATTCCTCTCCCAGGCCCAGAAAGGAGCAGGCCTGGAAAGCCACCCACTTCCCCGTAGCTCTCACCTGCTGGCCTGGAACTCCCACCTCTTCCCACATAACAATCAGAAGAGGCCCTCACTTAATGACCCACGGGGTCCTGGAGTTGCAATGGCATCGGAAATGTCAGGCTTGTCCTCAGTAAGCAAAGTGGTTTAACATCTACATAAAATTGCTAGGGGAGGTCATCCATCCTGTGATGCCCAATTAAGTAGACCTAGTGCTCGATTACACCACTTCATTTAGTGACCATTTGAAGTTACAATGGCATTGAAAAAAGTGACATGACCATTTTTCACGCTTAAAAGACCACTGCAGCATGCCCATGGTCATCGGTTCAAAATTGATGCTTGGCAAGTGGGAGGCCTTGCATACGGGTCACCCATGCCTTGGTCACCTCCTCTTTGAATCCCTGCATTGGACCAGTGGCCCCCAACCTTTTTTGTCCCACGGCCCGGTACCGGCATAACAAAATGATCCATGGACCGGTACCGGCATCAGCACACACAACCAAGGCAAGGCGAGCCGAGCCACTGGCCAGCCAGTCGTCCCCCGCTTCTCCCCGCCACCTTCAACTCCTCCTTTGTACCTTTGTCGATGGGCTTTTCAGGCTCTTTCTTAATCTCCTCCTAACGCGAGACTCCACCACCATTGGGACGGTTCTTCGTTCGAAGCCTCCCCTGACGAAACTAAGGCGCGAGGATTCAGCACCCAAACGCCGCTTTCAACCAACGGCTGACAAGCTCACCCAGAAGCACTTTCTCAAGCGCCGTCGAAACAAGATGGCGCCGCCCACTTCTTTGGGACCCGGTAAAAAATGCTCCACGGACCGGTACCGGTCCGGGGCCCGGTGGTTGGGGACCACTGCATTGGACCACTCAAAAACTTCAACTGGTCCAGAATGTAGCTTCGCACACATTCATGGGAGTCCCTAGATTGCCCATGTAACACCTTTGTTTTGCAAGTTGCACTGGATTAGTTTCTTTACAAGTGTAACTGAAGATACTGGTCATCAACTTTAAAGTTGTTTCTTTATTATGCACTTGGAATAATATACCACCCACAAGTGCTTTATAGCTCTTTCGGTTTATTGTCCCCAACAATTCAGCTCATTATACCAATCTCAGAGAGATGGAAGACTGAGTCAACCTTGAGCCTCGTCAGGATCAAATTCCAGGCTGTGGGCAGATTCAGCCAGCAAAACTGAATTCTAACCACTGAGTCACCAGGGCACCTGTCATTATTATCCCACCTTTCTTATTTTTGCATCCATCCATCCACCAGGTGAGATAAGATGGGCACGAACCTAGCCCCTTTCTTTAAATATTTGTACTGAATTTTTAGTCCATTGCTGACCCTGCATCAGCTTAATTTTTTATTCATTTAATTTATATGCCGCTAATCCTGAGATGAACTTCTCCAACTTAATGCCTGTGAGTTCCAAGCAAGAATGGCACCAGTCACGAAAATAATTACTAAGGCCAAGAGGCCGAATTAACTTATAAATTGAACAAAAGCAAAAATCATGATTTCGGGATTCCCAGACCATTAAATTGCTATCAACCTTGCTAGACATGCCCTATAGGTACAAGGAAAGTACATATGAAGCTTTGCATTTTGCCAATTGCTATATATGGGGTTTATTGGTTTCTGTATTAAGTTTTTATTGCTCTAAACTGTGAGAGTTGGGCAGCAAAATACATTTTCTTCCCAAGTAAAAATAAATGCATACAAACAAACATACATAGTTTATATCCCCCTTTATATTATATATAGAAATAACTCAAGGCAGCAAGCATACTTTCTAGAGATCCATGCTCACTTTCTCTCACCCAGCAAAGGAGTTCCCCTCGGTTCCGTAAAACTGAACTACTGCACTGGGCTATAGAAAGGAAGCTCAGATCAGAGGCCTGCAGGCTAAAACATATGAAGAACGGTGGTTGCATGGCTAGTCTAGTGAAGAACCAGCAGTGACATGAGAACAGTCTTCTAATATTTGAGGGGCTGTCACAGACAGGACGGGAGCAACCTATTTTCCAAAGCACTCGAAGGTCAGACAAGGAAGAATGGATAGAAACTGATCAAGGAAAGATTAAAACTAAGAAGACATTTTCTGACAGCAAGAACAATCAACCAATGGAACAGCTTTGCCTTCAGTAGTTATGCTTTCAGGAAGAGACTCAACTGCCACGTGTCAGAAATAGTATAAGGTCAATTTCTTGACCAATGGGTTGAGCTAGATGACATACAAAGTCCTTTTCAACTTTATTATTCTATTCTGTTCTAGTCCATTCCTCACTCATTAGACACTAAGACAAGTTTCACTAAAAAGAAACATACAAGTAATTAAATGTTGTTCAACTGGGCTTCCAATGAGACAAAAAATGAAATTCAAGATTCCTCTACCCACATCAAATTTTACCTCAGGAAGAATTTCTTGTGTGTGGTAAGGGAGGAATTTTGTGCGAAACACTTCTCTACTATCTGGGTATTTGAATGGTTACTCCCCTATGTGTAACTTTACATGATTTATAAGGGTAGACATATAACGGAAATCTTTCCCACAATCTGGACATTCATATGGTTTCTCTCCTGTGTGAGTCCTCTGGTGTATCACCAAATGGGATTTCCGATTGAAACTTTTCCCACATTCAAGACACTTATACGGTTTTTCTCCACTGTGAATCCTCTGGTGTTTCATCAAGTAGGAATTCTGGTTGAAACATTTCCCACAATCTTGACACTTATATGGTTTTTCTCCTATGTGAGTTTTCTGGTGTATGACCCGGTTAGAATTCTGACTGAAGGTTTTTCCACAATACAGACAATCGTATGGTTTCTCTCCCGTGTGAATTCTCTGGTGTATCAACAGCTTGGAATTTCGAGGGAAGCATTTCCCACAATCCACACACTGATACAGTCTCTCTTCTCTGTGACTCTTTCGGTGCTTCACTAGTTCAGATTTACAACGGACACTTGCCCGACAATCTGGACACTCGTACAATTTCTCTCCTGTGTGAGTCCTCCGGTGATTCAACAGGTAGGAATTGTGACTGAAACTTTTCCCACAATCAGGACATTTATATGGTTTCTCTCCTGTGTGAGTCCCCTGGTGTTTCACCAGGTTAGCTTTCCGAGAGAAATCTTTCCCACAATCAGGACACTCATATGGTCTCTCTCCTATGTGTCTCCTCTGATGTTCTACCAGGAGAGAATTGCAATTAAAACCTTTCCCACAATCTTGACATTTATATGGATTTTCTCCTTTGTGAGTCATCTGGTGTATGTTCAGGTGACAAATCCAAATGAAACATTTTCCACATTCGGAACACTTATATGGTTTCTCTTCTGTGTGAGTCTTCTGGTGTATTACCAGATCAGCATTCTGTGTGAAACTTTTCCCACAATCAGGGAATACAAAATTTGTCTCCCTAGCCTGAGTCCTCTTTTGTGTCACCACATTGATATTCATGCTTAATCTTTTGTTGTACTGGCAGCACTAGTAGATTTTCTCTCCAGAATGGGTCGTTCAATGAATCATGAGGAAGCTTTTCTGAGTAAAGCTTTTCGCACACTCCAAATAGTTGTATGAGTTTTCATTAGGTGGATCCTCTCATGCATAATCAGTTTTGATCCGCAAGCTGTGTTTTTTTCCACAATAGGCAGTCTGTGACGTGTTTCCCAAAACTGATATTTTTGGAAAAATATTCTTTAGGAGGCAAAAAGTATTTGTGATTTGGAGGTTCTTTAATTCAACCCATTATTTTCTTTCTCAAAGGTTTTAAATTATGCCAACCCATTTTGGCTATCCAAATGACCTCTTTCTTCCCACTAACCACCAGGTATATCCCTCTTTTTCTTTATTTTCATGCAACGTTTTTTTGAGTTCCAGATACTGTATTTTTTCCAGGCGAAAAATTTCTTCTTGTTATTTTCTCCCTTGTCTCTCATCTGTTGAGGAAGAAGGAAAGTTATTACAATTTGCGGAGAAAAGGGAAAATATTTCAATTGATGGCTTGTTTTACATTTTAATGCAGTTTCTCATTCTCTGTTGTCCAAACTGCTCTTCTTGGCATCCTCCTTGTCTGTAAGATACATATTAATGTGTTAAGTTACATTATTGTGTAAGCACTAGTGTAGTACATGAGAAAGCTGCAAAAAAAAGCCCCTATGTTTGCATGAAAAAAACCCAACATTGTAGTTTAATCTCAAAAAATTCTCTTTCTGGCCTGGGTAGATCAGACAAATATGCAAGCAAATTCACGCAGAAATAAAGACCTATGAATTTATATGTTCGTAGACATCTATGTATATTTATTTCAGTGTGCAAAATGTTCGAGAAGTGCATTTACTCAAATTTTTTGATCTAATTTTAGAAAGGTGCAGACACTAATAGACGAACTAGTGCCCAAATCCTATGCAAAATATCCGTTTTGCCCATGAAACTCCTCGCTTTCCATCAAAACAACATGTCAATAAAATCACAAGGAATCAAGCGTTACATGAAGGATGAGGGAGCGCTTAAGAAATACGAAAAATAAAGACTTTTTAAATGTCCCAAATCTCCCAGCAGAAAATCGCAGGCAGGAGTTTTAAATCATGCAGCAAAAGGATAATAACGTTTGGGGAAAGAAAGAATACGAAGCAGCAGCCCATATGTTTCAGCCTTCTCCCTTCGCTGCTTCCTTGCCGCGGGGGAACCCAAAGGGCCCGACTTGCTCCCGGCTTCTCCTCCGACCTGCCCTCCACTCACCTCCCAGGAGCCGCTTCGACCCCTCCAAGCAGCACAAGAAGCTCCGCCGACGCCATTATCCTCCCGTGGCTGTGCCGGAAGAGGAGGTTCCTCCGCCCTTTACAACTTTTACAACCTCTCCTTTACAACTTCTCTAGCAATCCAATCCTCTATCGTTTCAACTCTTTCCTCTCTCTCTCTCTCTCTCTCTCTTCCCTAGAATAGCTTTATCGCCCTTGCCTGTTTTATACGCGCGAGGGTTGTTTCTCTGTAGATCGCCATCTAGCGACATAATAGCGTATTGCTCGTTCTACCTGAAGGCGTTTGAAGATGTTCTCATTTTATTCCGGACTTCCTTAAGTGCCATCAAGTCCTATTTGACTCCCATCGAGCTCATCGGTAGCTTTTCTCCCTGAGGATCCATCCCAAAACTTTTTCTTTCAGGTTTCCCAAGAGGGCACTCCTTGTCCCTGGAGCTGAGCCCGAAACTTCCGTTTGCCAGAAGGGCAACTAAACCAAAGGAAAATTTCCTTTGTGTGTGTATTGGGAGAGGGGGTGTTACGTGCAAATTGGAAAGGAGAAAGTGAACCTCCTTTGGTTCCTGGGGGGGGGGGGCAAGATAACTGCTCGATACTTGCCTCTGCAACTTAACGAAGTTGTAAGAATGAAGCTTCACCCCTTATCTCAGCTGGTTCCTCTCCCCCCAATAAAACGCCATCACTTGCCAGGAAATCAATATGTCAATAAAATCACAATTAATCAAGTGTTAGGTGAAGACTGAGGGAGCTGGGTGGTTAAGAAATATGAAAAATAAAGACTTTTAAAGTTGTGTGTGTGTATCTGTATGAGGGGTGGAATGAAAATTGGAAAGGAGAAAGTGAACCTCCTTTGGTTTCAGGCACTCTTGGGGAGGGAGGGGAGTTTACAGGATAACTCTTTGAAACTGGCCTCTGCAACTTAACAGAGTTGTAAGGATGAAGCTTGACCCCTTGTCTCTGCTGGTTTTTGGGTTGTTGTTTTTTTTGCCCTATGAAATTCCTCACTTGCCAGGAAAACAACACGTTAACATAGTCACAAGGAATCAAATGTTAGGTGAAGACTGAGGGAGATGGGTGGTTAGGCAGTATGAAAAATAAAGTGTTTTTTTTAAATCTCCCAAATCTGAAATTCAGAATACAGCTGGAGGTGTCTTTATAGGTCTTAGACCAACCCCCTGCTCAACCCAGAGGCATTTGAAACAAGTGGCTGTCTGTCTTTTTTTTAAAAAATCCCAGTGATGAAGCACCCACAACCTGAAGGCAAAACTCAGGAAGTTGGGGAGTTTCTCCTCACATCCTGGTCATAAATTGTTTCAACTTCTACTGTCAAAACGATGCTATAGGGCATTGCACACCAGAATGTGTAGTGCTGAATTTCGGATGGAGTTTGGTTGGAACGTTGGCACAATTAGACACAAGGACAGTTTTTACCCAAATGCCATCACTCTGCTAAACAACTAATTCCCACAACAGTCAAATTATTTACTAAGACTGTATTACTATTATTCTTCTCATCCTTCCTACCTAGTACCTATATCTTCCCACTTATGACTATAACCATGTTAGTTGTATCTTTACAATTTGTATTTTGTTTCCTAATATGATTTTATTGCTTATTAGAAACCTATGACTATCACTAAGTGTTGATCTTATGATTCCTGATGAATGTATTTTATTTTTTTATATACACTGAGAGCATATGTACCAAAGACAAATTCCTTGTGTTCAATCACACTTGTCCAATAAAGAATTGAATTCTATTCTATTCTATTCTATTCTATTCTATTCTATTCTATTCTATTCTATTCTATTCTATTTCTATTTCTATTATTTCTTCTCTCCTTGATTAGTTTCCACCCATTGCTTCTTGTCTCACATTCTGGTGCTTTGGAAGATAAACCGACCCACTCTTTTTTATGGCAGCCCCTCAAATATTGCTTTCAAATATTTCCCCTAGTCATCTTCTCCCTAGAGTAGCCATACCCAAATTCAGCAACCTTCCTTAATCTTTTTGTGTCCTAACCTTTAAATTTTGGTCTCCCAGCAGAGAATTACAAGTAGAAGTTTAAAATTATGCAACATAAATGTAGTAACATTTGGGAAAGAATATGGAGCAGCAGCTGGCATGTTTCAGCCTTGATTCTTTGCTGCTTCTACTCAGTGGAGGAAACCAAATGGACATCTCACTGCAACCGAGCCAGGAGCTTATTTTGCAAAAACTAAACCAAGGGAAGCTCGGCCCTTTATCTCTTCTAGGATTTTATTTTCTTCTACTTCCATATTTAGCTAAGAAACACGGTATTTCCTATTGTTGCCACATCCCTACCTAGCAACTCAAATTCTGGCACCAATTGCTGTCGCCACCTGAGAAACACCCATGTTTCTATTCCAAGCTCAGGAGAGGCCCGAAAGAGTAATTCCCCACCTTCTGGGCAGTTGACATCATGGCAGGCTTTATATGTCCAACAGCAGTTTCCCTATGTGTAAGAAAATGATGAGAGATTTTCCTAGCTCAAGGCATTGCTGCAGATTAAGATCTTTTGTAAGTGCATCTGAAGAGGGTCATGAAAGGTTGTGTCAGCCTTCAAGATTTTCTCCCTTTGCTTTGCATCTTTCGGCTGTCATAAGTAACGGGGGGAGGAGTGGGGAAATTATGAGAAGTGAGTTGGAGGTGTTACAAACTAGAACTGTATAAACTGGGGGCGGGGAGAGTACATTCTTGCTTAGGTTTCTATTCCTTGCTTAGCTTTCTCTTCTCTTCTATGCGCAGCTGCAAACCTTTATCAAACAATGCCAAGGTCAATGGACAGAAGCCTTATCACCACCTGGAGATGTTCACATGATGATATTCACAGCTTTTAATTGGAAGAACCATTTGAACTATTGGGGGTGGGAACATTGCCATCACTTTGTATATGTGATTTACGCGCCCATTTTCTGATTCAGAATTCTTTTGTTGCTACCACTTGATTTCCAGTAAATCAATTAAAATTAAAAGAGTCTAAGTATTTCTTTCTTGGGTTTTGAATGGAGCAGCAGCTGACAGGTTGGCAGCCTGGGACTTCAACTCACCTTCTGCTTCCGGCTCTGACTTTGCCACCCACAGAAAAGGCTGTGCAGGAGAAAAAAATCTGGGCCCTTCTCTGTCTTGGTTCAGTCTGGAGTTTATCACCAAAATGCCATTGGTTGCAATTCCTATGGGCTTCTGGAGGGCATGGGATAGACGAACTACAAATATTATGTACCTCCTAGACCTCTCATCAGGTTTCAATGACAATGAACATATCTTTCTGAACCGGTTTTGGGGACTGGAAATGGGAGAAGAGGTGGCATTCAGCAGGTTCTGACCAGTTCTGGGGAACCGGTAGTGGAAATTGTGAGTAGTTCGGAGAACCGGCAAATACCACCTCTGACTGGCCCTGCTCCCATCTATTCTCTGCCTCCTGAGTCCCAGCTGATCGGCTGGCTCTTCTTTTGTTGCCCTGCACAGGAGAATGGGGCTGCAAAGCAGGTTAGTGGGGTGCAGAGGGAATAGGATTTTGCAGTAACCTTCCCCCAGGAGTGGGGAGGGAATGGAGATTTTACAGTATCCTTCCCCTGCCACACCCACAAAGCCACGCCCACCAAACCACGTCCACAACCAGTAGTAAAAAATTTTTTAATCCCACCACTAATTGGCAGGCACTTTTTTACACTTAAAACCAGTGCATCATCCCCATTGTTGCGTGATCTAAATTCAGAAGGTCAGCAATTCACTTATATTTGACCGTTGCAGTGTCCTGGTGTCATTAGATCACCTTTTGTGACTGACCTGATGCATAATCTTGGGGTCCTTCTGGACTCAAGCCTCTTACTTGAGGAGATTGTGGCTAGGGGAGGGGCTTTGCACAGATTTATCTATGGCACCAATTGTGTCCTTTCCTGGACGGACAGGACTTGCACATGGGTCACTCATGCCTTGGTCACCTCCTGTTTGGATTACTACTCTGGGCCTCCCATAAACTTCAAATGCTCCAGAACGCAGTGGCATACACAGTAATGGGGGGACCCCTAGGTTGTCCATGTGACATCTTTGTGGTGCGATTCATTTCTTTAAGGTGCAATTCAACATGTTGGTCACCACCTTTAAAACTATGTCTTTATTATTGCAATAGCACTTAGAACTCTATACCACCCCACCGTGTTTTATACCACTCTTGGTTTAATGTCAGAATATTGTCTCCAACAATCTGGGTCCTCATTTTACTGATCTCAGAAGGATGGAAAACTGAATCAACTTTGAGCCTTGCCAGGATCAAATGCCAGGCTGTGGGCAGAGTCAGCTGGTAATACTGCATTCTAACCACTGAGACACAAGGACACCTGTCATTATTGTCCCACCCACCTTTATTATTTATGCATCCACCTGTCCCAGCAGGTGAGATAAGGTGGGCACGCTCCTACCCTTAAAATATTCATATTGGATAGTTAAGTCTTTTGCATTGCAGACCCTGCATCAAAACCTTGATCTGGAACCAGATGTTTGTATTTATTAAATTTAAATGCCTTCAATCCTGAGGTGAACTTCTCCAACTTAACTCCTTGCGAGGAGAAAAATAACCCATTTTGAGCAAGAATGGCACCGGGCACAGACATAATTAATAAGGCCAAGGTGCCTGTTTAACTTATAAACTGAACAAAAGCAAGAATCACCTTTTTGGAATTCTCAAGAGCATCAAATTGCTATCAACCTGAATGTGCAGGGCCTGGATATATGAGGCTTTGCATTTTGCCATTTGCTATATATGGGGTTTATTGGTTTTCCTATGAAGGTTTTATGGCTGTAAACCAGTGGTGGCTAACCTTTTTGGGCTCCTGTGCCAAAAACTGTGCGTGCGCTAGCGCTCGTGCACTCACGTGCCAACACCCAGAAGGCAATACATGCCCCCCACGCCCCTGCGCATGTGCGCACAATCCCCATGCCCCCCCCCCTTTACTTGCACTGCGCCTCACAGGCTGATTTTCGGCTGGTTGGAGGCCTTTTTTGGCCTCCCAGAGGCTTGAAAAAAGCCTCTGCAGGCCAAGTAGGCCCATTTTGTCACTTCCGGCATTACAGGAAAATCAGCTGTGAGGCACGCACATGCGCAGTGAGGTAAGTTTCCCTGCGGCTCGTATGCCGGCACAAATGGCTGTGCGTGCCTCCTGTGGCACATATGCCATAGGTTTGCCATCACAGCTGTAAACCATCTGGAGTCATGAGTTGGGCTGCCATATACATTTTCTTCCCAAGTAAAAATAAATGCATACAAACCTACGGAGTTTACATCCCCCCTTTATATTATATATAGAAATAACTCAAGGCAGCAAGCATACTTTCTAGAAATCCATGCTCACTTTCTCTCACCCAGCAAAGGAGTTCCCCTCGGTTCCGTAAAACTGAACTACTGCACTGGGCTATAGAAAGGAAGCTCAGATCAGATTAGAAGCCTGCAGGCTAAAACATATGAAGAACGGTGGTTGCATGGCTCGTCTAGTGAAGAACCAGCAGTGACATGAGAACAGTCTTCCTATATGTAAGGGGCTGTCACAGACAGGAGGGCAGCAACCTATTTCCCAATGCAACCGAAAGCCAAGCAAGGAAGAACGGATAGAAATTGATCAAGGAAAGAGTCAAACCAGAAATAAGGAGGAATTTTCTGAGACTGAGAACAACCAGCCAATGGAACAGCTTTGCCTTCATTAGTTGTGGATGCTTCGACACTGGAGGCTGTAAAGAAGAGACTTGACCATGTGTCAAAAATGGTATAGGGTATCCTCTTGGAGCGGTGGTTCGGACACTAGATGACCAACCCACTGCTGGGTTGGACTAGAAGATTAGATGACCAATCCAACTTGGAATCAGGGACAAAGTCCCTTCCAACTTTATTATTCTATTCTATTCCTCTCATCTTCTGCTCTGCCAGGTCAGGGCATGCTCCTAGCCCCTTCCCTTAAATATTCGTATTGGACAGTGAGTGCATCAGAAGCTTGATTTGCAACGAGGTTTTTGTATTTATTAAATTTAAATACCACTAATCCTAAGGTGAACATCTCCAACTCTTTGCGAGGTGAAAAATAATCAGTTTTGAGAAAGAACTGCGACAGACAGAAACATAATTAGTAAGGCCCATTGGCCTGTTTAACTTACAAATTGAACAAAAGCAAGAATAACTTTTTTGGGATTCTCAGACCATCAAATTGACACCAACCCTGCTAGAAGTGCCCTGTACTAGAAGTGCCTAGAAGTTCCCTGTACATACATACATACATACATACATACATATCTCCCTATATTATATATAGAAATAACTCAAAGCAGCAAACATACTTAGTACACATCCAAACTCGCTTTCTCTCGCCCAGCAAAGGAGTTCCCAGATTACAGACCTGCAGGCTAAAACATATGAAGAACAGTTACAAGAACTGGCCATGGTGAATCTAGTGAAGAGAAGGACCAGCGGTGACATGATAGGAGTCTTCCAATGTGAGGGGCTGTCACAAACAAGAGGGAAGCAACCTATTTTCCAATGGAACAGAAGAACGCCTTCAGAAGTTGTGGTTTTGCTTCATCATTGGATGCTTTCAAGGAGACTCAACCTCCACGTGTCAAACAGTATACAGTCCATTTCTTGAGTAATGGGTTGGACTAAATGACATACAAAATCCCTTCCAACATTATTGTTCTATTCTATTCCTCACTCATTTCTGATAGTAAAACAAGTTTCACTAAAAAGAAACGCAAGAAATTAAATGTTCTTCAACAGGGCTTCCAATGAGAGACAAGAAATGAAATTCAAGATTCCTCTACGCACAGCAAATTTTGCCTCCCATGGAATTTCTTGTGTAATAAGGAACTTTGTGTGAAACACTGTGCACAATCTGGGCATTTGAATGTTTACTCCCCAATGTGTAACCTTACATGATTTATAAGGCTAGTTCTAGTACTGAAATCTTTCCCACAATCCGGACATTCATATGGTTTCTCTCCTGTGTGAGTCCTCTGGTGTATCACCAAATGGGAATTCCGACTGAAACTTTTCCCACATTCAAGACACTTATACGGTTTTTCTCCACTGTGAATCTTCTGGTGTTTCACCAAGTAGGAATTCTGATTGAAACTTTTCCCACAATCTGGACACTGATATGGCTTTTCTCCTGTGTGTGTTTTCTGGTGCATCAACCGGTTGGAATTCTGACTGAATTTTTTCCCACAATACAGACACTCATATGGTTTCTCTCCCGTGTGAGTTCTCTGATGTCTCAACAACTTGGACTTTCGAGGGAAGCTTTTCCCACAATCAGGACACTCATACAGCCTCTCTCCTCTATGAGTCTTCTGGTGCTTCACCAATTCTGACTTGATACTAAAACTTTCCTGACATTCTGGACATTCATACAGTTTCTCTCCTGTATGAGTCTTCTGGTGTATCACCAGGTGAAAATTCCAACTGAATCTTTTCCCACAATCCAGGCACTCATATGGTTTTTCTCCTGTGTGGGTGTTCTGGTGTTGCACCAGGTTGGAAATCTGACTGAAACTTTTCCCACAAAATAGACACTCATATAATTTTTCTCCTGCATGAGTCCTCTGGTGTATCACCAGATCAGAATTTTGGCTGAAATATTTACCACAGTCCACACACTGATACCGTTTCTCCTCTGTGTGAATTGCCTGGTGTACCACCAGGTGAGAATTCTGATGGAAACTTTCTCCACAATCAATACACTTATATGGTTTCTCTCCCATGTGAGTTTTCTGATGTTTCATTAGGTAGGAATTCTGACTGAAACTTTTCCCACAATCAGGACATTTATATGGTTTCTCTCCTGTGTGAATCCTTTGGTGTTTCACCAGGTACGAATTCTGACTGAAACATTTTCCACAATGACATTTATATGGTTTCTCTCCTGTGTGAGTCCTCTGATGTATCACCAGGTCGGAATTGCAACTGAAACCTTTCCCACAATCTGAACACTTATATGGTTTCTCTTGCATGTGAGTCCTCTGGTGTATTATCAGGTCACAATTCTGAGTGAAACTTTTCCCACAATCTGGACATTTATATGGTTTCTCTTCAGTGTGAATCCTGTGATGCCGCACAAGGTTGGAATTTTGAATGAAACTTTTCCCACACTGCAGGCACTCATATGGTTTTTCACCTGTGTGAATCTTTTGGTGTGTCACTAGGTAAGAATTCCACTTGTAAGCTTTTCCACAATCTGAACACTCATATGGTTTCTCCTGCATGTGAGTTCTCTGGTGTTTCACTAGGTAGGAATTATGACTGAAACTTTTCCCACAATCATGACAGTTATATGGTTTATCTCCTGTATGAGTCCTCTGATGTTTCACCAGGTAGGAATTGTGACTGAAACTTTTCCCACAATCAGGACAGTTATATGGTTTTTCTCCTGTATGAGTCCTCTGATGTTTCACTAGGGCAGAATTGCAACTGAAATCTTTCCCACAATCTGAACACTCATACGGTTTCTCTCCCGTATGAGTCCTCTGGTGTTTCACCAGGTATGAATTCTGTCTGAAACTTTCCCCACAGTCATGACATTTATATGGTTTCTCTCCTGTGTGAGTCCTCTGATGTTTCACCAGGTCAGATTTCCTAGAGAAATCTTTCCCACAATCAGGACACTCATAGGGTTTTTCTCCTGTGTGAGTCCTCTGATGTTCCACCAGTAGAGAATTCCAATTGAAACCTTTCCCACAATCTTGGCACTCATATGGATTTTCTCCTTTGTGAGTCCTCTGGTGTATCTTCAGGCGACAGATCCAATTGAAACTTTTTCCACATTCGGAACACTTATATGGTCTTTCTATTCTGTGAGACATCTGGTGTATCACCAGATCAGAATTCCGTGTGAAACTTTTCCCACAAACAGGGCATTCAAAGTTTGTCTCCCCATTCTGAGTCCTCTTGTGTTTCACCACATTGGTGCTCATGCTTAATCTTTTGTTGTAATTGGCAGCACTGATAGTTTCTTTCTTGTTTGGGTCATTCAATGAATCACGAGGAAGAATTTTGAATAAAGCACTGTCCGCATTCCAAACATTTATATAATTTTTAACTGGGTAGATCCTCTCTTGCATAATCAACTGTGATCAGAAAGCTATGATTTTTCCACTGTAGGCAATCTGTGGAGGTTTTCCAAAATGATATTTTTGGATTCCTGAGGAGGCAAAATATATTTGGGATCTCTTACAATTTGCAGAGGAAATGGAAAAGATTTCCATTGATGGCATTTTAATGCTGCTTCTCATTCTCTGTTGCGCTGTGTGGTATTCTTGGCATCCTCTTTATCTGCAAAATACATATTAATCCCTTTAATATTGTTTAAAAATCCAACCAATACATGAGAAAGCAGCAAAAAAGCCCGATATATTTGCATGAAAAAACAAACACCAAAATTGTAGTTTAATTTCATAAAATTCTCTTTTTGGCTTGGATAGATCAGACAAATATGCAAGCATATTCATGGAGAAATAAAGACCTATCAATTTATGTATATAGAAAATCTATGTGTATTTATTTCAGTGTGCAAAATGTCCCAAAAGTTCATTTTCTCAATTTTTTAAAATCTAAATTTGGAAAGGTGCAGATACTAAGTGACGAAATGGTTCCCAAATCCTATGCAAAATATCCGTTTTGCACAAGAAACTCCTCGCTTTCCATCAAAACAACATGTCAATCAAATGACAAGGAATCATGTGTTGCGTGAAGGATGAGCGAACTGGGCACTTAAGAAATACAAAAAATAAAGACTTTTTAAATGTCCCAAATCTCCCAGGGGAAAAATCGCAGGCAGAAGTTTTAAATCATGCAGCAAAAGGATAATAAGGTTTGGGGAAAGAATGAATATGCAGCAGAAGCCGGCCATGTTTCAGCAACAGAGTGGTCAATGTCTGGAATACTCTACCTGACTCTGTGGTTTCTTCCCCAAACCCCAAAAACTTTAACCTTAGACTGTCTACTATTGACCTCACCCCTTTCCTAAGAGGTCTGTAGGGGACGTGCATAAGCGCACCAACGTGCTTACCGTCCCTCTCCTATTGATTCTTTTATATTCGTATCCATTTCATGTATTCATAACTATGATTACCTGTTATCTATAATCTCTTGACTAAATGAATTAATAAAATATAAAAAATGTTTCAGCCTTCTCCCTTCCCTGCTTCCCCGCCGTGCAGGAAGCCAAAGGGCCCGACTTGCCCCGGGCTTCTCCTCCGACCTGCCCTCCACTCACCTCCCAGGAACCGCTTCGACCCTCCAAGCAGGACAAGAAACTCCGCCGACGCCATCAGCCTCCCGTGACTGAGTCGGAAGACGAAGTTCCCCTGCCCTTCGCCTCTCTCCTTTACAACCTCTCTAGCAAACGACTACTCTATCGTTTCAACCCGTTCAATCTCAGCCTCTCTCTCTCTCTCTCTTCCCTAGAATAGCTCTGACGCCGCTACACCGTACCTACTTTCTTTGCCGCGAGTGTTGCTCCTCTGTAGAGCGCCATCTAGCGCCGTAAGGCTCGTTCTACCCCTAAGCCGTTTGAAGGTGTTCTCATTGGTTCTGGACTTCCTTAAGTGCCATCAAGTCTTATTATATTATTATCAAGTTCCCATCGAGCTCATCGGTAGCTTTTCTCCCTGAGGCTCCATTCCAAACCTTTTCTTTCAGGTCGCCCCAAGAGGGAGCTGAGCCCGAAGCTTCGCTTGCCAGAAGGGCAACTAAACCAAAGGAAAGTTTCCGTTGAGTGTGTATATACTGTATATGTATGGGGGTATGAAGGGTGGGAATGACATGCAAATTGGAAAGGAGAAAGTGAACCTTTTTTGGTTCCAAGCACTTTTTCCTGGTTGGGGGGGCAGGGCACAGGATAACTGCTCAAAACTTATCTCTGGAACTTAATGAAGCTGGAACTTAATGAACTTAACTCTGCTGGGTTGGATTTTTATTTATTTATTTATTTATTTATTTATTTGATTTGCCAATTGTTTACAAGATAATAAGTATAAGCGTATACATAGTTGTGAATACATGAAATGGGTACATATAAGAAAAATAAAAGAATAAGAGAAACAATAGGACAGGGACGGTAGGCACGTTGGTGCGCTTATGCACGCCCCCTACAGACCTCTTAGGAAGGGGGTGAGGTCAATAGTAGACAGTCTAAGGTTAAAGTTTTTGGGGTTTGGGGAAGAGACTACAGAGTCGGGTAGAGTATTCCAGACGTTGACCACTCTGTTGCTGAAGTCGTATTTCCTGCAATCAAGTTTGGTGCGGTTTACTTTGAGTTTGTATCTATTGTGTGCTCTTGTGTTGTTATGGTTGAAGCTGAAGTATTCATTGACAGGTAGGACATTGCAATGTATGATTTTATATACCATGCTTAAGTCAGACCGAAGACAGGCGTAATTCAAGGTTTTCTAGTTCTAGAATTTCAAGTCTGGTGGCATAAGGTATTCTACAACGAGTAGAAGAGTGGAGAACTCTCCTTGTGAAATATTTCTGGACTTTCTCAATTGTGCTAATATCAGATACGTAATGAGGGTTCCAGACTGATGAACTGTATTCGAGTATTGGTCTAGCAAATGTTTTGTATGCTCTGGTTAGTAGTGTGATATTACCAGAGAAAAAGCTACGTAGGATAAGGTTAATAACTCTTAATGCCTTTTTGGCTATGTAGTTGCAGTGGGCTCTAGCACTTAGATCATTAGAGGTGAGTATTCCAAGGTCCTTTACAGAGCTTGAATCATCAACAAGTTCTTGACTATTCAGCTTGTCTTTTATTTTCTGATATATTTTTTTTGCCCCATAAAACTCCTCACTTGCAAGGAAAACAACATGTCAATAAAATCACAGGGAATCAAGTGTTAGATGAAGACTGAGGGAAATGGCAGTTAAGAAATATGAAAAATAAAGACTTCTTAAATCTCCCAAATCTCAAAATGCAGAATAGAACTAAAAGGGTCTTTATAGGGTCTTTTAGCCCAACCCACTGCTCCAGCAAGAGACCCTATAACCATTTAAGACAAGTGGCTGTCGTTTCTTAAGACAGTGATTTTCCAGCCACAACTTCTGAAGAACAAGCTGTTCCACTGGTTTTTTTCTCAATATTAGAAGTTTCTTCTTCAATTCCAGGTTGCTTCTCTCCTTGATTAGTTTCCATCCGTTGCTTCTTGTCCTGCCCCTCTGGTGCTTTGGAAAATAAGTGGATTTCCTCCTCCTTATGGCAGCCCCTCAAATACTGGAATACTGCCATTGTGTCCCCCCTAGTTCTTCTTTTCTCTAGACTAGCCATACCTAAATTAAGCAACCCGTCATGTTTTTGTCTCGTAACCTTTAAATTTTAGTGCCTCACATTTCCCAGTGGAAAATTACAGGTAGAAATTTAAAATGACGCAATATAAATGTAATAACATTTGGGAAGAGAAGGAATATGCAGCAGCAGCAGCAGCCTACATATTTCAGCCTTGTTCCTTTGCTGCTTCTATTCAGAGGAAACCAAACGGACCTACTTGAAACTTCCAAGTTTCTCCTCCAACCTGCCCTCACAACTCATCTTCCACCTGCAGCTCACCTTTCAACTATCTGGCATTTCTAAAAAAAAATTTTTTAATAAAGTACCATTTTCCACTCTTAGCAACCACATCCATAACTTTTCTCTAAGATGATCTAGCCCTAGTCTGTCATTTGGGGTGTTGAAGGAACGCCCTCATCATCACTGCAACTGAGCCAGGAGCTTATTTTGCAAAAACGAAACCAATGGAAACTTGCCTTGCAACTGAGTGAAAAGTGAAGCTCGGCCCTTTGTTTCTTCTGGGATTTTATTTTCTTTTACTTCCATGTTTTGCTAAGAAACACGGTCTTTCCTATTGGCGCCCATCCCTATCTAAGCAATGCAAAGGTGACAACTGCCCATATTTCTTTCCCAAGGTCAGGATAGGTCTGAAAGTGTTATTTTCCCTCCTTCTAGGCAGTTGGCATCCTGACAGGCTTTATACCCTCAACAGCAATTTATAATGCATCAGAAAATCATGAGAGGTTCAAGGCATTGCTGCAGATAAAGATCACTTATAAGTGCATCAGCATCTGAAGAGGACTGGTTCTAACTGGACTGGTTCTTTTCTTATTTATATCTACCTTTTCTTCTCCTTTTTGATTTTGCAATATTTTAGGCTAGAGGCTCCCTTTAGTTATTTATTTATGTGTGTGTGGGGGGGTGTGGGTGTGTGTGGTGTGTGGGTGTGGGTGTGTTTCTTAAGTTTTCACGGGTACTTACATGTATGGCATTCAGCTTTGTTCGGGTATTTTCCCACGTCATTGTAGTTGTGCTTTTAAAGTTGTAGCAACGTTTCGGCAGAATCTCATCTGCCATCATACAGAATACAGACATCATACAGAAGCCTGATGATGGCAGATGAGATTCTGCCGAAACGTTGCTACAACTTTAAAAGCACAACTATAATGACGTGGGAAAATACCCGAACAAAGCTGAATGCCATACATGTAAGTACCCGCGAAAACTTAAGAAAACATATATATATATACATATACATATATGTATATTTTTTCCTTTTTTTAACTTTCATTACGTTTTGCTTGGGAAAGGAGGGGGAAAGTGAGAGCAAAGAAACTTTGTAACACTGCCAACTAGAGGCTTGAAAATGTTATAGACGAAGCTGAGAAGGCTGAGAAAGAAAGATCTGAGACTCCTTTTCAAGGACATTGCTATGTGATAAGATAGAGGGAAGAGCACAGGAGAGTGTTATTGCAGGTGTTCTTCTGGATTTCTATCAACAATTGAAGCCTGGTGTTGAAGCTTACGAAAAGAAAAGCTGATAAGTCTTTGGAGAAGAGAGTTATAATAAGAGCCTTGGATAATTAAATAAAGTGCAGTGTGTCCTTTTTATTTCTTTTAAGTTGTGCTACCCCTCCTTACCAGCTTTACTGTACTTTTTAAAAAAAACCTTTATTTTTGTAATATTTTTACGTTTGCTTTTCATTTTAAAGGGAAAGCCTCAATTTTTTTTTCTCCTTTCTTTTTTGGGATTTTTTGCTTTTCTATCCACCCTTCTGGCTCATTTTTATGAAGAGGGCCATGAAAGTTTGGCAGCTTCAACTCTCCCTCTGCTTCTAGCTCTGGCTTTGCCATTCAGCGAAAGGGCTTTTGCAGGAGAAAGGCACCTGAGCCCATCTCGGTTCAGGCCAGGACACGTCACCAAAATGCCACCAGTTGCAATTCTCATGGACTTCTGGAGGGGTTGGGATAGACAGGCTACAACTATTATGTCCCTCCCAGACCTCTCATCAGGTTTCAGTCACAATTACAATGATATCCACCTGCACCAGCTTTGGGGACTGGGAATGGGAGGCATTTTGTTACTGTGGTTCTACTTCTCCATCCCGGTTCGAGTCAGTGTGGCTAGGAGAATGGAGACCGATTCTCGCCCCCTGCAATTTGGCGTGCCCCACAGATCAAGCCTTTTTAACATCTACATCAAATCACTAGGGGAGGCCACCCATACTTTGATGACCAATTGTGTACAGGTAGTCCTGGACTTAATTTCATTTAGTGACCATTTGAAATTACATCCTTACTGAAAAAATGGATTTATGACCATTTTTTTCACACAACCATTGCACCATTGCCATTGTCACGTGATCAAAATTCAGAGGCTTTGCAGTGGACTGATATTTGTGACAGTTGCAGGGTCTTAGGGGTCACCTTTGGCGACTGACCTGGTGCACAATCTGAGGGTCCGCCTGGACTCGTGACTCCTGCTTGAGATTGTGACCAGGGGAGGCGCTTTGCATAGATTCATCTATTCCACCAATTGCGTCCTTTCCTGGACTGGGAGGCCTTGCACACGGGTCACTCATCCCTTGATCACCTCATTTGGATCACTGCACTGGGCAACCCAAAAACTTCCAACTGGTCCACAACGCAGCAGCAGACACAATGATGGGGGCCCCGAGTTTGTCCATGTCATGCAAGCTGCACTGGATACATTTCTTTAAGGTGCAACTCAACATGCTGGTTGTGAGCTTTTAAGCTATTTCTTTTATTACAGTAGCAGCACTTAGAATTATTTGCCGCCCCAAAGTGCTTTATACCATACTCGGTTTACAGTGTCAGCATATTGTCAGCAACAACCTGGGTCATTATTTTACTGATCTCAGAAGGAAAGAAGCAGTGGTGGGATTCAAATAATGTAACAACCGGTTCTCTGCCCTAATGACTGGCTGGGTGGGTGTGGTCAGGGTGTGTGACAGGCAGCACTCAGTCCCCTGCACCCCCGGAAGCAAAAAACAGGGTGCAGGGGGCCCACGCCGTACCCCTGTGCCCCATTTTGGGCCTAGTAGGCCTTCCTGCAGCTCCCTGGGAGTGAACATGGGCCATGTGGGGACTCCTGGAAGAGGCGGAGTGGAGCCAGACAGCAATTTAACTGGATCTCCCACTACTGGATAGGATAAGTAAATGTCGAGCCATGTTAGGATCGAACTCTAGAATGCGGGCAGTCAGCCAGCAATAAGGCATTCCAAGCACTGAGCCACCATAGTTCCTGTCATTATTGCCCCACCTTTATTCTTGCATCTATCTGTTCTTCCAGGTCAGAGGTTGGCTACACTCCTATTCCCTTCCCTTAAATATGGCCATCAAATAGGAGCTAGGAAGTCAGCCTTTTTCTGTTGCAAACGCTGCCCTATGAAACACTCTTCCCCTTGATGTTTTGCAGGCCTTTATCCTTTTGCTCTTCCATAAAGCAAAGGTGATCTAACATTTCCCCCAAGCACCTGGATGAGAAAAGGTGCTACACATCGGAAGCTTGATTTGGTGACAGGTCTGTATGCACTTGGTTTTCACATAGTTTTTAAGTTAATTTTTGCTTTGGAGGTGGCCAAAGTTTGTTATAACATGGATGGCTACATAAATATTTTCAATAAGTCAGAAGAAAGAGATGAACGTTAAAAAATAGCTAAGGCTCAATAAGTCAGAAGAAAGAGATGAACGTTAAAAAATAGCTAAGGCTGTCCATCATATATTTCATATATCAAATTTATATTCCACTAATCCTGTGGTTAAGTTTTTTCAATTTAACTCCTTGTAAAGAGAAATATTACCAGTTTTCAGCAAGAATGGCACCAGACAGGAACGTAGTTAATAAGACCACAAGGCCTGGTTAACTTCTAATTTGAGCAAAAGCTAGAATCACCTTTTTTGGGGATTCCCTGATGATCAAAATCCCATCAACCTTGCTAGAAGTGCCTTGTACTTGCAGGGCAAGTACATGTAAAATGTGGATGCTTTGCATATTGCCATTTGCAATATAGTTGGTATTAAAGTTTTATTAAACAGCTGAGACAGGGCTGTAAAGCACTGTGAGGTGGATATATAAGTCTAAGTGCTATTGCTATAAGTCTGGGATTGCCTTGAGTTGGGCTGCCATACACATTTTCTTAATATGTAAAAACACATAAATACATACATGTTTCAATCCCATGTTTATTCTATGTAGAAATAACGAGGTGGCAAATAGTCCTAATGCAGATCCAAGCTTTCTTTCTCTGGCCCAGAACAGCAGTTTTCCTTGACTCCATAAAAGGGAATGACCGCACTGGGCCAGACAAAGGAACTTTTTAAAGACACGTTTGACTAAAAAGGATCGAGCAAGAAATTAAATGGTTGATTTTTCAGCTGGGCTTCCAATGAGACGAATGAAATTCAACATTCCTCTACACTATCATTCTTCTATCAAATTTCACCTAATGAGTAATTTCTTCTGTGTGATTAAGATGGAATTCTGTGTGAAATACCTTCCACAATCTGGGCTTTTGAATGGTTTCTCCCAGGTGTAATCTTATATGATTTATGAGGCTAAACCTTCTACTGAAATCTTTCTCACAATCTGGCCACTCATATGGTTTTTTCTCCTGTGTGAGTCTTCTTGTGTATCACCAGGTAGGAATTCACAATTGGCCAAATAAAATATTCTATTCTATATTCCTATTCCTATTCAACATTATTGCATTCCATTCAGGGGTGGGATACGACAGGGTTAATTACCGGTTTGGGATTTACGAGCTTCCCTGAACGCTGCGAGCCGCGCGCCTGTAAATCGTCATCAGCATGCTGTGTGCAGAGAAGCAGTCTTTGAAACAGCCCTCTTTTCTGCTTTTTTAACTGCAGCTGTGCCTCGTTCGGCAGCTGAAGTTGAAAAATCAGGAAATAAAGATCAGGTAAGAGCCCAGGTGGGCGAGTGGGCAAAAACATCTGCAGACATAGAACCGGTTCTATGTCTGCTGCTCTTCAGAGCTACCGGTTCTACAGAAGTGGACAGAACCGGTAGAAACCCACCCGATTCCATTCCATTCCTCCCTGATGTTTGATACTAAGACATGTTTCACTAAAAAGAATCATGCAAGAAATTAAATGGTTAACTACTCAGATGGACTTCCAATAAGGGACAAGAAACGAAATTCAAGATTCCTCTACACCAGTGGTTTCCAAAGTTTTTCAGTCCACGATCCCCTTGGTGCTACAAATTCATCCTCGGTGCCTCCATCCAGGGGTGGGATTCAAATTTCTGTGGGTGTGGCCTAATTTGAGGGTGTGGCTTGCTGGTCACATGACTGGCTGGGTGTGGCTTGCTGGTCATGTGACCTGGTAGCTGTGGTTTGGTGGTCATGTGACTGGGTGGGCGTAGCCAGGTGACTGGCAAACCAAATACAAGTGGTCCTCACTTAATGGCCAGTTGTTTAGCAAGTGTTCTAATTTATGACTGGCCTCCCCAGAGCTACTTGACCTGTTTTTGGAGTTTTGACAGCCATGCACACACATACACACACACTCCCTTCTAACCCTGCTGGAGCACTAGAATCGGCAAAGCATCTCTGTTTAGAGTCTAGCAGCGAATAAAATCTAATCAGAGATGCTTTGCCGATTCTTGTTGATTTGTTTTATTTGTATTTATTTTATGTTGCTGAATTGCATTGACATGTGTGTCCCTTCTTGAGCACAGCCCAGAAGCTTTTGTGATTCTTTGCAGCAAAAATTACCGACCTCTGGCTTTGCTGTACTTTCCAAACGTGCTGCCACTGCTGTGTTCTAGGTGCCGGCCCCACAGGTCCCCCCTGTTGAGCCCGTTCCCCTGGAGAGACCTGCCCAAGCAAGTCTGAGTGGAGTGGTGCACCAAGTCAATGGGGTGAACCTGAGAGAGGAAGAGAGAGAGAGGAAGAGAGAGAGAGAGAGAGAGAAAGAGAGAAGGAAGAAGAGAAAGAGAAAAGGGAAAGAAAGAAAAAGGGACAAAGAAAGGGGGGGATGGAAGGAAGGGACAGAAAGAAAAAGAAATAAAGAAAAAGGGACAAAGAAAGAGGGGGGATGGAAGGAAGGGACAGAAAGAAAAAGAAATAACGGAGGGAGGGAGGGAGGAGAAAGATAATGAGATATCTATTCTAGTCCAATCACCTGCTCCAGCAGGGTTAGAAGGGAGTGTGTGTGTGTGTGTGTGTTCTCCTTGTAATTTACCAGTACGTTTTGGTTTTGCCTTCTTCAGAATTGGCACTGTAATACATTGGGGAAAAGTAATTTTTTAGGATGGAGGTCTGGTCCAATGGATCCTGTTTAAAGCCTCAACAAAATGTGAGAGCTTCCTCATAGTCTTGACCATGTTTCGTTCACAAAACCTTTAATAGAAGCAAAAGATGTTTCAGTGTACTGGTAAAGATGCTGTCAAAGATGTTTCAATGTGGAAAAGGGCCTCAAGTCTAAACTAGCTCTCATTTCAATCTGATGCATCAGCGCTCTCGCTCTCTCCCTCCTTCCCCCGCTCTTTCTTTGTCTGTTCCTTTTTCTTTCTTTCCCTTTTCTTCCTTCTCTCTTTCTTTTCTCTCTCTCTTTCCCTCTCCCAGGCTCACCCCATTGACTTGGTGCACTGCTCCGCTCGGACTTGCTTGGGCAGGTCCCTCCGGTGCAGCGGGCTCAATGGGGTGGACCTGCGGGACCGGCACCTAGAATGCAGCAGTGGTGACGCGTTTAAAAAATAGAGCTGGCTTTGCTCTACTTTCCCTACGTGCCTGCGGGGCCGGCGCCTCCTTTCTCCCACATTTCTCCTTCCCTTTCTTTCCTTTTCTCATTTCCTCACTTGCTTTATTTTTTTTCTATTTTACACCATGATAAAACAATAATAAAGAAATAATGAAGAAAAACCATGAGAAAAAGGACCCTTGTTATAGCAGCGCTTATATTAACAGCTGAGATATGCAAATTTCTGAGGGAAAAAAAGTTCATCACGACTCCACTTCTATGCCTGCATTTTTATATTGGCAATTTCCCCCCAAAATGTTACTTTGTATATATTTTTTTCTGATTATTGCAATTTGAAATGATGGGCAGATGTTGAAATTGTCCGAGGAAAGGAGTGGAAAATGGAGGAGAAATGGCCAAACTTTGTTCCGGGATCTTCATCAGGGGCTGTTTTGCAAGGAAAAGTGGGATCCCGAGCCACAGAAAGAAAGGGGGAAATGCTTTCCCATTGGGGGCTGAGGGGGGATCGGAAGGGGCTCTTCGAGAGAGACGCGGGTTTCAAGGACAGAAAACGCCATTTTCTCCTGTAAAGCCGAGATCCCTATGGAAATCCCCCCCCCCCGTCAAGGGGAGAGGGCCTGGGGAGAGGATCCAGCTGGATTAGGGGGGATCCCTGCAGATCCTCTCCGTATCTTCCTGCATGGACTGTCAGCTGAGGGTTTTCCTGGCTTCCCTTCGGATTGGGGGGGTGTGGGACTCCCAAGTCCTGGCTGGCTGTGGGGCTGCGCCTCCCCCTTGTCCTCCGCAGTACCTGCTGGGGCTCCCTCCTTCCAGATTGAGCGGGGGGAGCCTGAAGGACCCCTCAAGTTCTGGCTCCATTTTACCCATCTGGAATCTCGGCAGCTCCAGCCTGGGCGCCCTCTGGGCACTGTGGGAACTCAAAGGGCATCTAGTACGCCCCTCCAGGCACACAGAGAAAGGGATATTGATGAGAATCATGGGGGTGGGGGGAGCGCAAAAGGAAGTCCAACCTCTCCTCCGGAGCTGGCATGAAAGACCCCCCCTAGAATGCAGCCCCCCAAGTTTGAAAAGATCCCCCCTCCCACTTTCTCCGCTTCTCTCTCTGCTCAGAACTCTCTCCCCCCATCGGGTGAAGTCAAGGAAGACTCTGCCCGGAGACGGATGACACTGGAGCAGGGAGAATTCCCATTGGTGCTTTAACTCGTTCTGGCCCCTCCCAGCTCAAAACTCCCGAGAAAAACGTTTCCTCCCCCTCGACACACATTCCTCCTCTGACACACACACAAGCTCATTTCATGGGTAGATTCTGCCATGGGAAGAGCTGCTGCACTGGATGACAAGAGGGGAGAGAGAGGTAGCCATCTGCGTGCCACCTGTTTCCCCCCACCCCGGGCTGCCGGACAGTGCCAGTGCCTCCCTGCCACCTCTTAGTGCCCTCCTACCGCCCCCCCTTGCCTCTTAGCACCCCCCTAAGGCAGTGGCCCCCAACCTTTTTTGTGTCACGGCCCGGTACCAGCATCACAAAATGATCCGCGGCCTGGTACCGGCATCAGCACACATGACAAGGCAAGGCGAGCTGAGCGACCGGCCAGCCAGCTGTCCCCCGCTTCTCCCCGCCACCTTCAACTCCTCCTTTGTACCTTTGTTGATGGGCTTCACTTTGGGACGGCTTCGGGACGGTCGCTCAGCTCGCCTTGCCTTGGGTGCTGAAAGAATCCTCGCGCCTTAGTTTCGTTCGAAGCCCCCCCCTTCAATGAAACTTAGGCGTGAGGATTCCTTCAGGACCCAAACGCTGCTTTCCAACCAGAAAAGCTCACCTGGAAGCACTTTCTCGTCAAACAAGATGGCGGCACCCAGCAAACCGGCGGCCCGGTAGGAAATGTTCCACGGACCGGGACCGGTCCGCGGCCTGGTGGTTGGGGACCCCTGCCCTAAGGCATCCCACCGTCCCCCAGGGGGCCGGTACCGCCCACTTTGGAAACCACTGCTTTACACAGATCAAATTTTGCCTCCTGTGGCATTCCTTGTGTGTGATCAGGGAGGAACTTCGTGTGAGACACTGTCTGCAATCTGGTCCTTTGAAGGATTACTCCCCTATGTGTAACCTTACATGATTTAGAAGGCTAGATCTATAAGGGAACTCTTTCCCACAATGTTCTGACCCAACTGGGTTCCCAAAGAGCAAACACAGACAAAGGCAGCAGCCTCCACCATTTAAGGTTTAATAACGAATTCTGTTCTGAAGGCTGCTTTCCACTAATTAGCTCCGACAAGAAAGAGCCTTGCCAAGTTGATTGTCAAGGCTGCCAAAAGCCCAGAGATAAGAACTAATTTACAAGATTCTCCAAACAGAAACTAAGATGTCCACCAGTTGAGCTTAAGAGCTTCTTTGCTGTCTGCAAAGAACGCTTTTTCAAACCTGGCACTTATCCTCTTGAGGGAGGGGCCATTACCTTGCAGCCTTACTCCTGAGTCACCTGTGTTGCTGTAATTGTTCTTTCCTCCGAGTAATCCTTTGTGCATGTGCACATGGCACAGGCTCCTCGGGAACCGCCTCATCACTGCTGCCAGCCCCCACAATCTCTGAAGGCAGCAGTCCACTCCCTGATGGTCCTGGCCCTTCATCAGAGTCATCACTCTCCTCAGCCATCTCCACCTGCTGCTGGCTAACCACAACACACAATCCAGACATTCATAGGGTTTTCTCTCCTGTGTGAGTCCTCTGATGTCTCACAAGGTGGGAATTCTGACTGAAACTTTTCCCACATTTGAGACACTCGTATGGTTTATCTCCCGTGTGAGTTTGCCGGTGTATCACCAACTTGGAATTCTGAGTGAAAGGTTTCCCACAATCTGGACATTTATATGGTTTCTCTCCCGTGTGAGTACTCTGATGTTTCACCAGGTTAGAATTCCGAGAGAAACTTTTCCCACAATCTGGGCACTCATACGGTTTCTCTCCTGTGTGAGTTCTCTGATGGTCTACCAGGCTGGAATTCTGAGAGAAACTTTTCCCACAATCTGGACACTCATACGGTTTCTCTCCTGTGTGAGTTCTCTGATGTTCCACCACGTGGGAATTCTGACTGAAAGGTTTACCACAATCTGGACACTTACATGGTTTCTCTCCCGTGTGAGTCCTCTGGTGTTTCACCAGGTTAGAATTCCGAGAGAAACATTTCCCACAATCTGGGCACTCATACGGTTTCTCTCCTGTGTGAGTTCTCTGATGGTCTACCAGGCTGGAATTCTGAGAGAAACTTTTCCCACAATCTGGACACTCATACGGTTTCTCTCCTGTGTGAGTTCTCTGATGTTCCACCACGTGGGAATTCTGACTGAAAGGTTTACCACAATCTGGACACTTATATGGTTTCTCTCCCATGTGAGTCCTCTGGTGTTTCACCAGGTTGGAATTCTGAGAGAAACTTTTCCCACAATCTGGGCACCTATATGGTTTCTCTCCTGTGTGAGTCCTCTGGTGTTTCACCAGGTTGGAATTCCGAGAGAAACTTTTCCCACAATCTGGGCACCTATATGGTTTCTCTCCCATGTGAGTCCTCTGGTGTTTCACCAGGTTGGAATTCCGAGAGAAACTTTTTCCACAATCTGGGCACTCATACAGTTTCTCTCCTGTGTGAGTTCTCTGATGGTCTACCAGGCTGGAATTCTGAGAGAAACTTTTCCCACAATCTGGACACTCATACGGTTTCTCTCCTGTGTGAGTTCTCTGGTGTTTCACCAGGTTGGAATTCCGAGAGAAACTTTTTCCACAATCTGGGCACTCATACAGTTTCTCTCCTGTGTGAGTCCTCTGATGTCTCACAAGGTGGGAATTCTGACTGAAACTTTTCCCACATTTGAGACACTCATATGGTTTCTCTCCCGTATGAGTTTGCCGGTGTATCACCAACTTGGAATTCTGAGTGAAAGGTTTCCCACAATCTGGACATTTATATGGTTTCTCTCCCGTGTGAGTACTCTGATGTTTCACCAAGTTAGAATTCCGAGAGAAACTTTTCCCACAATCTGGGCACTCATATGGTTTCTCTCCTGTGTGAGTTCTCTGATGGTCTACCAGGCTGGAATTCTGAGAGAAACTTTTCCCACAATCTGGACACTCATACGGTTTCTCTCCTGTGTGAGTTCTCTGATGTTCCACCACGTGGGAATTCTGACTGAAAGGTTTACCACAATCTGGACACTTACATGGTTTCTCTCCCGTGTGAGTCCTCTGGTGTTTCACCAGGTTAGAATTCCGAGAGAAACATTTCCCACAATCTGGGCACTCATACGGTTTCTCTCCTGTGTGAGTTCTCTGATGGTCTACCAGGCTGGAATTCTGAGAGAAACTTTTCCCACAATCTGGACACTCATACGGTTTCTCTCCTGTGTGAGTTCTCTGATGTTCCACCACGTGGGAATTCTGACTGAAAGATTTACCACAATCTGGACACTTATATGGTTTCTCTCCCGTGTGAGTCCTCTGGTGTTTCACCAGGTTGGAATTCCGAGAGAAACTTTTCCCACAATCTGGGCACCTATATGGTTTCTCTCCCGTGTGAGTCCTCTGGTGTTTCACCAGGTTGGAATTCCGAGAGAAACTTTTTCCACAATCTGGGCACTCATACAGTTTCTCTCCTGTGTGAGTCCTCTGATGTCTCACCAGGTGGGAATTCTGGCTGAAACTTTTCCCACATTTGAGACACTCATATGGTTTCTCTCCCGTATGAGTTCGCCGGTGTATCACCATCTGGGAATTCTGAGTGAAAGGTTTCCCACAATCTGCACACTTATATGATTTCTCTCCCGTGTGAGTCCTCTTGTGTTCCACCAGGTTGCAATTCCGAGAGAAACTTTTTCCACAATCTGGGCACTCATATGGTTTCTCTCCGGTGTGAGTCCTCTGATGTTCTACTATTTTGGAATTCCGAGAGAAATTTTTCCCACAATCTGGACATTCAAAGAGTTTCTCCCTACTGTGAGTCCTCTTGTGAATCACCAGATCGGTGTGCATGCTAAATCTGCTGTCACACTGGGAGCACTGGTAGAGCTTCTCTTCAGTATGGGTCCTTCCATGAATCATGAGGAAGCTTTTTGGATAGAGCGTTTCCCACTCTCTAAAAATTTATATGGGTTTTCACTTCATGCATCCTCTCATCCATAATCAGCTTTGATCTGCCATCTGTGTTTTTCCCCCCAAAAAGTCATCTGTGGGGGTTTTCCAACACTGATATTCTTGGATTCTAGAGGTGGCCAAAATATTTCTGAACTCTTACCTCCAGATACTTTGATTCAAGCTACACTTTCTATCATCAAAGGATTTCATTAATACCTGGCCATTTTGGCTATCCAAGGCACCTTTTCCTTTCCACTGACTTCCAGTTATTTCCACTTTTTTTTATTTGGATATTATCCCCCTTGACCTCTCATGTAATGTTTGCTTCAGTTGCACATACTATATTTTTTCCAGCTCAAAACTTTGTTTCTGTCTTTTCTTCCTGCTGAGGAAGGAGAAGAGATTTACACTTTCTGAAGGAAGTCAAAAAAATTTGATTGATGGGTTATTTTGCATTTTAATGCTGCTTTTCATTCTCTGTTTGTCCAGAGTGCTCTTCTGGGCATCCTCTTTATCTGTAAAATTCACATTAATGGATTAGTTTCATTATTGTTTGAAAAACAGCTGCAGGACATTTGAAAGCAGAAAAAAGAAAACCCATATATTACCAGGGAAAACAAACATCAAAGTTCTAGTTTAACATCTAACATTAATTATTATTCATTTGGCATATGCAAGACCAGCAGATCCAAGTTCAAATGTCAACTCAATCACAAATCTCTCTTTTTGACTTTGGTAAATTACACATATATGCATGCCTAAATAAAAAGAGTTCATTTAAGTAGAAAATCTATCTGCCTCTCAGTGTGCAAAATGTGTGCATTCATTCACATTTGTTGGATCTAAATTTATAAATGTGGGTAACGCTAAGAGTTGAAATGGTGCCCAAATCCTATGCAAGATTTAAAACATCCGTTTTCCCCATGACACTCCTCACTAGCCAGGAAAACGCAAAAATAAAATGTGAAGGGATCCAAGACCGAGGGAGATGGGTGGATATGAAATACCAAAAATACAGATTTTAAAAATCTCCTACGTGCCATTTTCAGAATAGAGCTGGAAGGGTCCTTGTGGGTCTTCTAGCCCATCCCCTTACTCAAGCAAGAGACCCTATTACCATTTCAGAGGCTGCCCCCTCTCTTCTTAAAAACCTCCAGCCATGGGGCCCCCAGAAGATCTGAAGGCAAAGCTGTTCCACTGCTTAATTGACCTCACTGCTAGGAAGTTTCTCCTGAATTCCAGGTTGCTGCCCTCCTTGATTACTTTTCCTCCATTGTTTCTTGTCCTGTCCTCTGGTGCTTCGGAGAATAAATTTATCCCCTTTTTTGGGGCAGACCCTCAAATACTGGAATACTGATTTCCATCCATTGTTACCCCCTAGTCCTTCTTTTCTGGGATAGACTGAGCCAAACCCAAATCCTACAACCGTTGTTCATATGTTTTAATCCCCAGGCCAGGGGTCTTCAAACTTGACAGCTTTTAAGACTTGTGGACTTCAACTCCCAGAATTCCCCCTCCAGTCACGTTAGCTCAGGAATTCTGGGAGTTGAAGTCCACAAGTCTTAACCTTGCCAAGTTTGAAGACCCACTTGCCCCAGGCCTTTCAATTTGGGTCTCTGCCATTTCCCAGCAGAAAATTACAGGCAGTGGATTTCAATCATGCACAGCATTGAGTGTAATAACATTCGGGGAGAGAAAGAACGTGGCGGCAGAAGCAGCAGCCCGACACCTTTCAGCCTTGTTGCTTCTCTGCTTTTACCCCGTGGAGGAAACCAAAGAGCCCGGACTTCCTCCCGGCTTCTCCTCCTCCGACCTGCTCACTTCCCAGCCGCTGCTTCGACGCTGGGAAGAGCACGACCACCACCCGCCACGCCTCCATCTTCCCTTGGGTGAGCCGGAAGAGGAAGTGCCTCAGCTCTTCTTTCCTAGACGTCCTTTCTAGCAATACTCGTTGCTGCCTTTCGCCTCGCGCCCTCCCCCCCACCACCCCCGCCGTGGGATGTCGCAATTCAGCCACCGTATTCCAGGCGCTGCTGTTGTGCTACAGCTCCACCTAGTGACGTGAGCCTGAAAACACGCTCATTCTGTCTCTTTTATCAAGTTGAGCCGTGACAGGTTGGTAGCCTGGGACTTCAACTCACCCTCTGCTTGCAGCTGTGACTTTGCCACCCATCACCAAAATGCCATTGGTTGCAATTCTCATGGGCTTCTGGAGGTCCTGGAATAGACGGGATGACAGTTATCCCTTCTTGATCTTTCACCAGGTTTCATTAACAATGAACATGATCTCCTTCTGGATAGGCTCTGTGGACTGGAAAGCACTTTACTATGGTTGGTTCTATTTCTACTTCTGTGCCTGGTTCCAGTCAGTGTGGGTAGAAGAGGCCGACTCTTGGACTCTTCAATTTGGGGTGCCCCAGGGAATCCAAGTCTTTCGCTGCGCCTTTTTAACATGAAATCATTAGGGGAGGCCATCCACACTTTGGACGCCCAATTCTGTACAAGTGGTCCTGGCCTTATAACATTTCAGTTTAGCCACGATTCGAAGTTACAACAGCACTGAAACATGTGACCTATGACCATTGTCCACCCTTACAACTACTGGCAGCATTCCCCATTGTCACATGATCGAAGTTCAGAGTGTCGGCAATTGAGTCTCATTTGTGACAGTTGCAGAGTCCTGGGGTCATGTGACCACGTTTGTCAACTCAGCTGGGAAATACTCCCGGACTCCCGGCTCCTGCTTGAGATCATGGCTGGGGGGAGGGGATTTGCACAGATGAATCAATTGTGCCCTTTCCTTGATCTGGAGGCTTTGCACACAGGTCACTTTTGCTCGTACTGCACTGCACCACCCAGAAGCTTCAACTGGTCCAGCAGTGGACACAGTAATGGGGACCCCCTAGGTAGCCGATCTTTGTGGTGCGAGCTGCACTGGATTCATATCTTTAAGGTGCAATTCAAGATCATCGCCTTTAAAACAATTTCTTTATCACAGCAATAGCACTTAGACCTATATGCCACCTCACAGTGCTTTATAGCACTCTAGGTTTACATTGTCAGCATATTGTCCTCATTTTACCAATCGCAGAAGGATGGAAAACCAAGTCAACCTTAAGCCACATCAGGATTGAACTCCACGCTGTGGGCAGAATCAGTTGCATTGCAATAACTATGGCACCGGGGCACCCGTCATTATTGTTCTACCTTTATTTTTGCATCTATCTGTCCTTCCAGGTCAGATAGAGTGGGCACACTCTTAGTCCCTTCAATATTGCCCTCTGACCGTTGCTAGGAAGTGAGGCTTTGCCGTTGCAGACCCTATGAAATACTCTTCTCCCTGAAGTTTGGCACGTTTTTATCCTCCTGGTCTTCTCTAAATAAAAACTAGCTTTTCCCCTAAGCCCTGGGATAAAAAGAAATGCCTGCCTGTCAGAAGCTTGATTTGGAACTAGGTATTTGTTTATATTTATTGAATTTATATGCCGCTAATCCTGTGGTGAATTTCTCCAATTTAACTCCTTGCAAGGTGAAAGATAACCACTTTTGAGGAAGAATGGCACCGGGCGTGAACAAAGTTGAACAAAAGCAAGAATCACCTTTGCTAGAACTGCCCAGCGCAAGTATATTTTAAATGTGGAGACTTTCCATTTTGCCATTTGCAATATATGGGGTTTAATTGGTTTCTGTATTAAAAGTTTTATAATTGCTATAAACCATGTTAAGCTGCCATATACATTTTGTTACTGAATAAATAAATACATACATATTTATATCCCCCTTTATTATATATAGAAGTCAAGGCAACAAACATACCTAATACAGATCCAGCTCTACTCTACTCTACTCACTCTACTCTACATTCTACTCTACTCTACACTACTAATATAATAAGATATGATTCACTGAAAAGAATCATGCAAGAAATTAAATGGTAAATTGCTCAGCTGGGTTTCCAACGAGACAAGAAACTAAATTCAAGGTTCCTCTGCACACATCAAATTTTGCGTCAAATGCAACAATTTTTTGTGTATAATGAGGAATTTTGTGGAAAACAATCATCTAGAAATTGGAATGGTTATTCCCCTATGTGTATCCTTACATGATTTATAAGGCTAGACCTAGTACTGAAATCTTTCCCACAATCCGGACACTCATATGGTTTCTCTCCAGTGTGAGTCCTCTGGTGCACCACCAGCTTGGAATTCTCCTGGAAACGTTTCCCACAATCCGGACACTGATAGGGTTTTTCTCCAGTGTGAGACCTCTGGTGTACCACCAGCCTGGAATTATGCTGGAAACGTTTCCCACAATCTGAACACTGATAGGGTTTTTCTCCAGTGTGATTTTTCTGGTGTATCACCAGGTTAGATTTCTGACTGAAACTTCTCCCACAATACTGACACTCATGTGGTTTCTCTCCTGTGTGAGTCATCTGATGTACCACCAGGTTGGAAGTCTGACTGAAACTTTTCCCACAATCCAGACACTCATATGGTTTCTCTCCTGTGTGAATCCTCTGGTGTACCACTAGCTTGGAATTCTGCTTGAAACTTTTGTCACAATCTGGACACTGATATGGTTTCTCTCCCGTGTGAGTTCTCTGGTGTATCACCAGCTTGGAATTATGTGGGAAACATTTCCCACAATCTGAACATTCATATGGTTTCTCGCCTGTGTGGTTTTTCTGATGTATCACCAGGTTGGATTTCTGACTGAAATTTTTCCCACAATATAGACACTCATATGGTTTCTCTCCCGTATGAGTCCTCTGATGTTTCACCAGGTCAGAATTGCAACCAAAACCTTTCCAACAATCTGGGCACTTATACGGTTTCTCTCCTGTGTGAATCCTCTGGTGTATCATCAGCTTGGAATTCTGCTGGAAACTTTTCCCACAATCTGGACAGTCATAAGATTTCTTTCCTGTGTGAGTCCTCTGATGTTCCACAAGGCGGGAATTATGCTTGAAACTTTTCCCACCATTTGAACATTCATACGGTTTCTCTATCCTGTGACTCCTCTGATGTATTACCTGGTCAGAATTCTGAGTGAAACTTTCCCCACAATCAGGACATTCAAACAGTTCCTCCCTAGTGTGAGTCCTCTTCTGTGTCACCAAATTGGTTTGCATGCTAAATCTTTTGTCACAACGGATGCAATGATGGAGCTTCTCTCCAGTATGAGTCCTTCCATGATTCATGAGAGAGCTGTTCCGAGTAAAGCTTTTCCCTCTCTCCAAACATTTACATAGCCTTTGCCTGGCTGGCTCCTCACATGCATAATCAGCTGTGATCTATAATCTGTGTTTTTCCCACAATAGGCAGTTTGTGGGGGTTTTCCAACATTGATATTCTTGGATTCTTAAAGAGGCTAAAATATTTCTGATCTCTTACCTGCTGGTTGTTTGGTTCACGCTACTATTTCTTGCCTCAAAGACTTTAAATAATGCCTGCCAGTTTTGCCTTTCCGCGGAACATTTTTCTTCCCACCCACATCTAGGTATTCTTTATTTAGAAATTATCCTCCTTGACTTCTCATGTAATATTTCCTTGAGTTCCAGATACTCTTATTTTTTTTCCGGCTCAAAGCTTTCTTCTTTTTATTCTCTCCCTTGTCTCTCATCTGCTGAGGAAGGAGAAGTGTTTTTACACTTTCTGGAGGAAATGGAAAAAATGTTGATTGATGACTTGTTTTTAATGCTGCTTCTCATTCTCTGTTGTCCAGACTGCTCTTCTTGGCATCCTCTTTGTCTGTAAGATTCATATGAATGCATTAGTTTCATTATTGTTTTAAAAATGGACACAGGTCATGTGAAAGCAGCAAACATCCCCACCCCCCAAATATATGACTACGAAAACATCCAATTATAGTTTTATCTTTAACATTATGATTCATTTAGCAGATAGAAGACTAGTAAGATTGTAGTTCAAATACTGACAATTATAAAATTATCTTTTGGGCTTGGATATTTCACACATATATGGATACATAGGCCCACAGAAATACAAAGCCATGAATTTATGTATATAGAAAATCTATGGGTATTTCATTGTGTAAAGTATCTCAGAAGTGCATTATCTAATTTTAGAAAGGCGGGGACGCTAAGAGTTGGAATGATGCCCAAATCCTAATGCAAGATTTAAAACATCCATTTTGCCCATGACACACCTTACTTGGCAGGACATCTCAATAAAATCACAAGGAATGCGGTGTGACATGAAGACTGAGAGAGATGGGCGGTTATGAAATATGACAAATAAAGATTTTTTAAATCTCCCAAATCTCAGATTCAGAATAGAGCTGGAAAGGTCCTTGTAGCCCAGTGGTCACCAACTGGGGCCATGGCCTACTGGTGATCCATGAAAAAAATTTGGTGGTCCACAGAGAAATGTCACCCCCAGAGCCAATTAATCCAGGCTGCGCGGGAACATAAGGCTGTGCTGCCCACATGGCCTGCGAGAACCCTACCCACCCGCCCACTCCTTACCTAGCAAACTTGCCTGCTAAGTTGTTATTTTTCTTTTTTCTTTTTTTCCAACCATCAACTGTTCTGCTGTGCTGGGAGATTTAGATTAGCTAGAAAGCAGGAAATCGTTGGATTTCTAGCTAAATCATTGCTTTCTAGCTAATCTTTAGATTTTCGGCTCTGCCGAACCTCCCTTAGGACTGAAGGGTCTATTATTCCGTTGCAGATTCAGATAGCTGATGGCAGAAACACAGATTTCTACGTGAATCTGTGATTCTGTGAGCAACTCAATCTGCCTGCCTGCTTAGCCTGATTTTGGGGGTAGTAGAGATGGAGATCCTGTAGGGGGTGTAAGCAGCACACTGCTGTGCCTCAATACTTACATGGGCCTCAAATACTTACATGATCTCACTCAGCAGAACTGTCCCTAGCTGGTACGTGATCTCACTTGCTAACATCACCACTTCCTTACTTGTATATTCTTAAGGATTGGTGGGGGGATTCACCAATAACAATGCTGTTTCTATAGTATCTTTTTCTGCTTGTAAAAAACTGTATAAAAGCAATAAACGCTGCGTAGGCAGTCAGACATTTTGGCACACTGAAAATGACTGGTTATTGAACTCCATCATAAAAGCTGCTCTTTTTTTCATAAAAAATTCAAAATTTACATACATGGTGTATTGTGAGTTAATTTTGTGAGTTTGCGTGCTAACAAATTTTATGTGACACATTCAGATAGCTGATGGCAGAAACACAGATCTCTAAGTGAATCTGTGATTCTGTGAGCAACTCAATCTGCCTGCCTGCTTTGCCTGATTTTGGGTAAAAGTTGTTCTTTTTTATAAAAAATTCAATATTTACATAAATATTTATAATATTTACATACAAGCCATGCCCAGCCAGTCACATGACCACCAAGCCACACTGACAAATTAAACCACCCCCAAGAACCAGTTAGGAAATTTGAATCCCACCCCTGCCTCTGGGTGTTTGTGTGTTCGTGTGTGTATGAGAAAAAGAGAGAGAGAGAGAGAGAGAGAGAGAGAGAGAGAGAGAGAGGTTAGATCAGATCTCTCTCTCTCTCTCTCTTGCACCAACGTCAGCAAGCCACCGTCAGTCAAAATTCATATTAGTGGTCCCCGGGATTTAAAAGTATGAGTTTGGTGGTCCCTGAGGTCCAAAAGGTTGGCAACCCCTGCTCTAGCCCAATCCAGGCGTGGGATTCTACTTGGTTGGACCTGTTCTATAGAACCGGTTGTTATGATTCTGTCCAGTTCAGAGAACCGGCAAATTGTGCCACTGGGTGGTCCTCTCACCTCCTGCCCACTCACTCTTTACCTGGCATGTGTGCCATCAAACTTGCCTGTGTTTGGTAAATTTGCTATTTTTCCTTTTTTCCCCTCGAGCATCAGCTGTTCTGCTGTGCTGGAAAGAAGAAATCATTGGATTTCTTGCTTTCTAGCTAATCTAAAAGCAGAGCTGAACCTTTCTTACGACTGAAGCTTCTATTTTTCAGTGCAGACTCAGGTAGCGGATTGCAGAATGATAGATCTCTAAGTGAATCTGTGATTCTGCGAGCAACTCGATCTGCCTGCCTGCTTCGCCTGATTTTAGGTAAAAGTTGCTCTTTTTTTAATAAAAAAAACCAATATTTACATACAAGCCACACCCAGCCAGTCACATGACCACCAAGCCACACCCACAAATTAGGCCACGCTCACAGAACTGGTTGTTAAGAACTTTGAATTCCACCCCGGCCCAATCCCCTGCTCAAGCAAGAGAGTCTATGCCCTTTCAGAGAAGTGGCTGTCCCGCCTTTCTTTAAAAGCCTCCCATGATGGAGCAGCCACAATTTCTGAAGGCAAGCTCTTCCTCTTCTTAGTTATCCTTACTGAGGAAGTTTCTCCTCAATTCCAAATTAGTTTCCCTCCGTTGCTTGATTTTTCAGTTTCAGGAGGGTGCGCTGAATCCACATAGTGTGGTGAATCGCTGCTCCAGTACCACCAAACAGATCAGGCGAAGCATGGGGCACTGTGGCCCCTGCATGCTCCGCCCCTGCTGTCCAAAGTTGTCCTCCTCCACTGCTGCTCCTCCTGCATTTGTGCCACAGTTGGAGGATGATGTTGGACCGCGGGGGCAGAGCGCACAGGGATGCAGCAACGGACAGAGCCTTGGAGCCTTGGTTTCTTGCCTTTCTTCTGCTGCAGGAGCAAAGCATGGGCGGTCAAAGCTAGAGGAGTGCTGGAAAACAATGTTGAATGGCAGGGGTGGAGCGCATAGAGCCTATATGGTGTGGCACCAACCCCACCCCGCCTCCCGCCTTGCCTGATCCGTTGGGTGGTAGAGCTGCCCAACCTCATCAACAAGAGTGCGAAAAGAAATGCCAAGAAGAAGGAGGGGGAAGGAGGAATGTAACGACAGGAAAGGTTACAAGGAAAAAGATGGAAAAAAAGCAAGGACAAGAAAGAAGAAGTAATAGTATCAGTAACCAGGTTTTCCATTTGTAAATTAAAAGCATTAAGGCCCCGTGTGCGCCATCTCCTGTGCTACCCACCCCCATGGCTGATGGTGGGGTGAGGCGGCAGTGGCACAGCAGCGGCAGGAGTACTGGCCACTGTGGCTGCAACCAGCAGTGGAACGGGAGTGGTGACAGGAGGCGCCTCGCTGGCTGCCGCTGCCAGGTGAAATGGGGAAGGAGCTGTTCTGACCACCGCTGCCACCAGCATCAGGACTCTGCAAGTCCCACCACCCCAATACTACTCTTGGCCACCCATCCGGACAGGGCCCAGGTGTGGAGATGGGTGGCATTGCGGGGCCCGAGGGGGGATGCGAATGCAGGAATGATGGAAACTGCCCAGCAGGAGCCAACAGTCTCCTTCTTTGTGGGGAAGGCTGGGCAAAGGCTGGCCAGCACTTCACAGAGCAGCCTGCCTGTGTGTCCTGCTCTGTGCTCCACCCATCCACAATCCAATTGTCAGTCCCGGATCCCTCTGGGGACAGATTTCAGGGCTGCCACAGCGGGCGATGGGCAAACTTTGGGAACAGGAGAGTAGCGAAGGGAGTATAGCTACAACAACGTTCTTTCACCAGAACTCAAGGACAAGCTGCTGGCACCTGGAGAGGAGTGACCGAAATTTGGCGGCAGCTGAGACAGGAGACGGATTGAGCCATGTGACGTGAGAGTCACTAAATGGGACAGGTTGTGAGTTTTAGTGTGTGTGGGGGGGGGAATGCGAGAATTCAGATTTAGGTTTTCCCCAGGTGGGCCACCATGACTTCTCTAATAAATTCGTACTCTGGTGGACTTTGTCTCGGAGTTCTGAATTGTATGGAGAGTTTACTCCATGCTGACACCAAAGATATCCCAGTTCAAGTAGTCTTCACTTAGTGACCGCAATTGGGCCTGGTATCAGTATCACTAACACGCCCGATCATTAAGCATGCTGTTACATGACAGTGACAACCTACACCTGCTCCTCTGTCATTGTTAAACAAATCACTGTGGGTTGTTAAAGGCAATTTTACGTGGGACTGGCGACTTCTTGCCGGCATTGCCTCATCAGAAGCTAGCTGTTCCTTCCGGTCACAAATGGGATCATAAAGGGCACCGATTGGCAGAACCCAAATGGGTGCAACTTTTCCTGCACCTTCAGAACCAACAGGACGTGCTCAAGTGTGGTCATTGAAGAAGTGACACCATGGCCACAAATTTGTAGACCAGGTATATATGTCTGCTTTTATAGTGGCATAGTAACTTTGAAGGCTCAGGGAAGAATTGGTAAGCAAGGACTGCCTATACAACTGAACTTCACAAAAGGGCCTCAACTGCTATTTTTTTTTTTAAATGCTGGCTTCAGCACAGTTGAACCTAGTTAATTGATGAGGCTCCAATATGAAATACCATGTTTGTTAGCTAAACACAGAAGTTAAAAGAAAGTAAAATCACAAAAGAGACCAGTGGGTTTGGCTAATCCAGGGGGTGTCAAACTCAAGGCCCTGGTTTAGTGAAGGGAGAAAAAGTCATATGTTATGTGACGATGTAACATGCGAGTTTGACACCCCTGGGCTAGTCTAAAGAAAAGAAGAATTTGGGCTGACATGATAGCAATATTCCAGTACTTGAAGTGCTGCCACAAAAAAGAGGGGATCAAATTACTCTCGGAAGCACCAGAGGGCAAGACAAAACTGATTAAGGAGAGAAGCAATCTGGAATTAAGGAGAAACTTCCCAATAGCGAGGACAATTAACCAGTGGAACAGCTTGCCTAAAAAAGTTGTGGGTGCTATCTGAAATAGTATAAGTTCTCCTACTTCAGCAGGGGGCTGGACTATATGTAATACCTCCAAGGTGCCTTCTCGGTCATTCATTCATTCATTCATTCATTCATTCATTCATTCATTCATTCATCATTCCAGTTCTATATTCATATTATTGCCAAGAAAAAAACCATGTCCATAAAATCCAAGGAATCAATCTTAACTTCAAGACCTTTTAAACCTTCCAGCAACAGAAAATTGCAGGCATCAGTTTTAAAGCACAGGTGGAATAAAATCTGGGGTGGGAAGGAATATGTAGAGGAGCCCAGTTCCTGCTCTGCTTTTACACAGTGGCGGAAACCAAGCAGCCCTACTTGCTCCCAGCTTACTTGCTCCCAGCTTCTTCTCCAACCTGATCTCAGCTCCCCTTCCAGCTTCTGCTTCGGCCCTGGGAAGAACAGGACCGGCATCCCCCACACCTCCATCTTTCTATAGGTGAGTTGGAAGTTCCCCTGACCGTAATCTCTCCTCGCAGGGGGGATTTGAATTAAATCAAGTGAGTTTAAATCATGATTTAAATCACTAGCAAAAACTCTTGATTTAAATCAACTCAATTTAAATCATAATTTTTAAAGAGCCACTCTCGTTTCTGTTCCGCAGCAGCTCCTCCTGACCCACTGTTGACTCATCGACAGTCCCATTGACTTCAATGGGGTGGTTGGTGATGCAACAGTCACATAACAAGGGGAGGGAGGTGGCGGGCAGGTGAGTGGATGCCCGCTAACAGGCGCTGCCGTGATGGATCTGAAATGACAGGTGCTCTTTAAATGTTAAGAACTCATTCTTGCTGGTAGTTAGGATCTTTAATATTATTACTTGCCAACAAAATGAAGGTTTCCTATTCAGAACTTGGATTCACTGAATGAGTTTACCAACAATGCAAATATTGCAGAATATGCAGCCTCATGTTATATATAAATAAGCTCCATTTCATGCTGAATAAACTAAATAAAAAAACTATCTTTAGATAAATTTTTACTCCAAAATTTTTTATTTATTAAAATACATTTGATTAAAAAAAATCCAATTTAATTTAAAAAAATATCCAAATAATTACCTTTTATCTACTTGTCTCTTCCACATCCTTTCTAGCAACACTCGCTGGTTTTAACTCTATCACTCCCATTGGATGAAGGCTCTCAGCCACCACCAATGCGGCTATGAGACTGGCCGTTTTCCAGGCCTGGTGTGGTGTGCTCCATCTAGTGACATAAGACTGAAAATGCACTCATTCCATCCCTGTCTGATACTTTTAAAGATTTTTTTAGTGAAGTGCGTTTTCCACTCTTAGCCATCAGATCCATAACTTTTCTCCAGGACGATCCAGTCTGTCCTTTGGGGTGTCGCAGGGATGCCCTCATTGTCACTGAAACTGAGCCTGGAGCTTCTTTTGCAAGAAGTAAAACAAGGGAAAGCATCCGTGGGGGGGAATACAACGTGCCATCAGACCACAAGAAAGCACACCTCCCTTGAGGATCCATGGAGAATATTCCAGGCAGTTCTTTGTACTGGGGGTGCAGGATAATGCCCCAAAACTAACTTTTCAACTGTGGGAAGCTTGAAGAGTGAAGCTTGATCCTACTTAGCTTCACAAGATTACCAGCTGCATCAGCTTTAAACGATTGCCAGCTTTATCCCATTAATAAAATAATATAGGAAAAAATGTTGAAATTCCCCCCACCCACACTGCTTCCATGGGAGATATTATTTTTCCCACTTGCATTCTTGCAGGGCCTAAATCTCACGAGAGGGCAGAATTCCTCTGAAGAACCAGTTTCCAGAGGAGTCCAGCGCTGAATATTCCCAGGCGGCTTGTGAAAAAAAAATTGGAGGGTGCTAGTTTGTAGAAAGCTGATCTAAAAAGTCCTGGGCTTTATAAAAGTTGGCTCTCAATGAACGGGCCTGGAGGCCACCCACTTGCCCACAGTTCTCACCTGCTGCCCTGGGATTCCTACCTCTTCCCACATCATGTCAACATGAGGTTCTCAATTAATGACACACGGGGTGCTGGAATTGCAATTGCAAGTGGAACTCATTAAGTAACATGGTCACGTGATGTCATTTTTATAATGACACTGAATAGCAATGGAAATTCTGGCACCAATTGTGGTCACAACCCGAGAACTACCCATATTTCTTTTACAAACTCAAGAGAGGGTTGGGAACAGTAATCTCCCCCCTTCTGGACAGTTGGAACCTGACTGGATTTATACCTTCAACAGCAGTTTGCTATGCATAAGAAAATCATGAGAGGTTTTCCTAGGAGAGTTCAAGGCATTGCTGTAGATTAAGATTTTTTGTAACTGCAGCTGAAGAGGGCAATGAAAGGTTGGCAGCCTGGGACTTCAACTCGCCCTCTGCTTTCAGCTCTGACTTTGCCACCCAGAGAAAGGGCAGGAGAAAGGCAACGGGGCTCTTCTCAGTCTGGGTTCAGGCCGGGTCACATCACCAAAATGGCATTGGTTGCAATTCTCATGGACTTTTGGAGGGTTTGAGATAGACGGACTACAACCGCTATGTCCTCCTAGACCTCTTATCAGGTTTCAATACCATTGACCATGATATTCTCTAACCTGTCATTACTGTCCCACCTTTATTATATTTGCATCTATCTCTTACAATGTTTGCCTGCAACCTGGGTAGTTGAATCGTTACTCTCCTATGTGTAACCTTACATGATTTATAAGGCTGCACCTAGTACTGAAATCTTTCCCACAATCTGGACATTCATAGGGTTTCTCTCCTGTGTGACTCCTCCAGTGTATCGCCAAATGGGAATTCTGACTGAAACTTTTCCCACATTCAAGACACTCATATGGTTTTTCTCCTGTGTGAGTCCTGTGATGTTCCACCAGGTGGGAATTTTGACTGAAAGATTTCCTACAATCTGGACACTCATATGGTTTCATTCCCGTATGAGTCCTCTGGTGAATCTCCAGGTTGGAATTATCCTGGAAACTTTTTCCACAATCCAAACACTCATATGGTTTATCTCCTGTGTGAGTCCTCCGATGTCTCACCAGATGGGAATTACGACTGAAACTTTTCCTACAAACTGGACACTCATATGGTTTCTCACCCGTATGAGTTCTCTGGTGAATCACCAGGTTGAAATTATCCTGGAAACTTTTCCCACAATCTAAACACTTATATGGTTTTTCTACTATGTGAGTCCTCCGATGTCTCATCAGGTGGGGATTCTGACTGAAACTTTTCCCACAATCTGGACACTCATATGGTTTCTCTCCCATATGAGTTCTCTGGTGAATCACCAGGTTGGAATTATCCTGGAAACTTTTCCCACAATCCAAACACTTATATGGTTTGTCTGCTATGTGAGTCCTCCGATGTCTCACCAAGTGGGAATTCTGACTGAAGCGTTTCCCACAATCTGGACACTCATATGGTTTCTCTCCTGTGTGAGTCCTCTGGTGTATCACCAGGTTGGAATTCTGACTAAAACTTTTCCCACATTCTGGACACTCATATGGTTTCTGTCCTGTATGAGTCCTCTGGTGTATCACCAGGTTGGAATTATCCTGGAAACTTTTCCCACAATACAAACACTCATATGGTTTTTCTATTGTGTGAGTCCTCCGATGTCTCACCAGGTGGGAAATCTGACTGAAACTTTTCCTACAATCTGGACACTCATATGGCTTCTCGCCTGTATGAGTCCTCTGATGAATCACCAGGTTGGAATTGAGACTGAAACTTTTCTCACAATCCGGGCACTTGTATGGTTTCTCTCCTGAGTGAGTCCTCTGGTGTACCACCAGGCTCGAATTCTGAGAGAAATCTTTCCCACAATCACAACACTTATATGGTTTTTCTCCTGAGTGGGTCCTCTGATGATCCACCAGGTGGGAATTTTGACTGAAACTTTTCCCACAATCTGGACATTCATATGGTTTCTCTCCCGTGTGAGTTCTTTTGTGTATCACCAGGGCAGAATCCCATGTGAATCTTTTCCCACAATCCAGACATTCAAAGAGTTTCTGCCTATTGTGAGTCCTCCTGTGTCTCACCAGATTGGTCTGCATGTTAAATCCTTTGCCACATTGGGAGTACTGGTAGAGCTTGTCTCCAGTATGGGTCTTTCCATTAATCATGAGGAAGAGTTTTTGAGTAAAGCTTTTGCTGCACTCCAAACATTTTTCATTAGATGGATGCTCTCTTCCATTTCAGTTGTAATCTGCAATCCGTGTTTGTCCCATGACAGACAGTCTGTGCTGTTTTTCCCACACTGATATTCTTGGACTCTTGACGAGGCCAAAAATATTTCTGATCTATTACTTAGAGGTTCTTTGAGTCAAGCCAGTCTTTCCTTTGTCAAAAACTTTCATTCATAGCTGTCCATTTTGTCTGTCCAAGGAACCATTTCCTTCCCACTGTCTTCCAGTTGTTTCCACTTTTTTGTTACTCCAATATTATTCCCCTTGACTTCTTAGACAATGTTTCCTTCAAATTTCCAGCTCAAATCTTTGTTCTTGTTATTCTCTCCCTTGTCTTTCATCTGCTGAAGAAGGAGAAGAGTTTTTAAACTTTCAGGAAGATCCACCCCTCAGGAGCTCCATTTTGGCCTGCAACATGTTGGGAACAGCCTGCAGAGGACCGAATAGTGCCTGAGGGGCGGATTCACCCCTCACCACCTCAATTTTGAGATGCAACATGGAGGACTAATGTTGCAGAGCCTCTGCGGTTGTTCATAAGGGCGAACAACTGCCATGGTGCTGCAAGATTCATACTTTCAAGACTTTTGCATAACGCTAGGGGGCAACCTTGTTACTAATACTGTGTTTCTCATATAATAAGGCCGGGTCTTATTTTTTTTTGGGCCCCCCAAAAATGGCTACGCCATCTTTTCGGGGGTGACTTAATTCCACCCCCCCTTGCATCTTCGGGTAGGCGGGCGGCGACAGCTTGGATGTTGACCTCAGTGTTGGTGGGGCACTTCGTATCGGGGTCAACGCAGGCAGCACCATATCCGGGTGTGCAACAAAAGTACTTCCTAACAGCAAGCTCCCCCGCCATTTCCCCCCCATTTCGCATGTTTTAATATAGGCCTTAATTTGGGGGGAGGGGCTTAATTTCATTTCATGCCTATAAAACATGCTGGGACTTCCTATTGGGGGAGGCTGTATTGTTGGAGAAACAGGGTACTACTTCTTCTTCTCTGGTTGGAGCACAGAGCGGGGCACACAGCAAGTTGCCCCATGGAGCCATGGCTGGCCTTCCTCAGCCTTCCCCACACGGAAGGAAACTGCTGCCTCCTGCGGGGGCCCTTTCAATCCTACCTGCAGCTCCCCTTGGGCCCTGCAAGGCCACCCATCTCCATGCGGGCCCCATCCAAATGGGTAGCCAAGAATACTGTTGGGGTGGCAGCTAGGCCTGCAGAGTGCCGATGCTGGCAGTGGTGAGAGCAGCCTGTTCCCTCCTGCTTCCACTCCCGTTCCATTGCTGGTGCCTGTGGTGGGGACACGCTTGTTGTTTTACTCCTGCAGTCGGACAGAGGCAAGAAACCCACTCGAAGCGCCAAGGCACAATTCACCATCCTGAGTGGATTCTGTGCACGCAACTGAAACCGTCTGCAGAAAAATCAATCCCATCTCATCGAATTGACGTTTTGGCACAGCAAGGGACAGAGCTTTGAGTGGGTTTGTTGCTTCTTTCCTGCTGCATGCAGTCAAGCGAAGAAGCATGGACAGGCCGAGCTGGAGGAGTGCTGGAGGATGACGTTGGACGGCGGAGTGCGCAGGGGCCGCGGTGTGGCACTACTCCCAACCTGCCTCCTGCCTTTCCCAATCTGTTTGGTGATAGTGCCTTTCCATCTTTCCTGCAACCACAATTCCCCTTGGGCCGTCCATCTCCATGCAGGCCCCATCCAGAAGGATGGCCAAGGATACCTGCAGAGCCCTGATGCTGATGGCGGAGGCGGCCGGAGCAGCTCCCTCCCCATCTCACACAGCAGCCCACCAGGCGCCTCCTGCCGCCACTCCCATTGCCCCGGCAGTTGCCGTGGAAGTGGCCAGGACATGCTTGTTCGCTTCACTCCTACAGAGGGAAAGAGGCAAGAAACCCAGTTTTTGTCCACTGCTACACCCAAACGTCAACTTGACAAGAAGGGATTGATTTTTCTGCAGAGTTTCAGGAGGCTGACCTGAATCCACTCAGGCTGCAGGGTTACAACTGAACGGATCAGGTGAGGCATAGGGTGGTGTGTGTGTGTGTGTGTGTGTGTGCCGTGGTGCAGCCCATGTGCTCCACTCCTGCCATCCAATGTCATCTCAATGCTGCTCATGCCACATTTGCAGAGGAGCTGGCTGCCAGCTGAGATAGGAGAAGGGGTTGTTCTGGCTGCCGACACTACCAGCATCAGAGCTCTGCAAGATCTACTGCACCAACAGTATCCAGACAGGGCCTGTGCGGAGATGAATGGCCTTGAAGGGCCCAAGGGGGGCTGTGGCTGCAAAAAGGATGGAAAGGGTCCGGAAGCACCCAGCAGTTACCTTCCTGCCGGGGAAGGCAGGCCGGTGCTCCACAGGGTAGCCTACCTTGTGTGCCCTGCTTTGTGCTCCACCCCAGCAGTGGACTCCCAAGGGGGCCCTTTCCATACTAACTGCATCCTAATCCGCCCCGTGTCACCTCATGGCAGTGGAACCAGTCCACTGGACGCACTATGCACCTGCTTGTGTGAAAAAACTAAGCCCTGGTGGGTTTTTTCTAGCAAAAAGTAATAAAGACCTGGTCCTATTTTCTGGGAAACATGGTAGATAGGAGGTATTATTTTTCCATCTGCATTTTTGCAGGGCCTAAATCTCACTAGAGGGCAGAATTCCTCTGAGCAGCCTTCCCTATTTCCAGACAAGTTAGCATTCCACCATTGATTAGTCCCAGGCAGCTTGGGCAAAACATTTGGGGTGCGCTAGTTTGTAGAAAGCTAATCTAAAGTGTCCTGCACTTCAGTAGTTGGCTCTCAAAATCTCTCTACATCCCAAAATTTTATGACTGATTTCCTTTGGCTCCCAAGGATTTAGGACATGGAAGCACCAGCAGGCCAGAGGCTCCAAGGGAACTAACCTCACTCCTGCTGGCCAGGACTAATTGTAAGTCTGCTAAATGCCATGTGTTTCTGTATTTTGCTTAGCACAGAAATCTCTCTTAAGTCAAAGTGAGGGAGATAGCAGGGCCTAGAAAAAGGGCAGCTGAAAAAACTTAAAAACTGGCCAACAAACCCCCCCACCAACCCCCACACCCCCAAAAACTCTCCTTCCCCCCAAAAACCCCCCCCCCCCCCCCCCCCCCCCCCCCCCCCCCCCCCCCCCCCCCCCCCCCCCCCCCCCCCTTTTCAAAGAAATGTTTAAAATTCTTGTAAAAAGAATGATAGTCAATCGCACATATATGCATGCCAATTCACACAGAAATACACAACTAAGGATTTGTTTATCTACACAATCATGTCTACTTTAGTGTGCAAAATGTGCCAAAAATGCATTCACTCAAATTTTTTTATCCAGTTTTAGAAATCTGGAGCATTTAACAGAAGAGACAGGGAGCATTTCCTAGGCAAGATTGAAAGCATCCGTTCCGCCCATTGAAATGCCTCGCTTGCCAGGAAGACGACATGTCAGTAACACCACAAGGAAAGAAGTGTTGCGTGAAGGGCGAGGGGGATTTGGCAGTTTAGAAATATGATTTTTTTAAAAAATCTCCCAAAATTCTCAACAGAAAATCACAGCCAGCTGCTTTAAATCATTCAACATAACGATAATAAGCAGCAGCCCACATGGGTCAGCCTCGCTGCTTTCTCTTCTGCATCTACGCCCATGGAGGAACCCAAAGGGCCGGACTTGCTCCCGGTTTCTCCTCCGACCTGCCCTCCACTCACCTCCCAGGAGCCGCTTCGACCCTCCATGCAGCACAAGAGGCTCCGCCGACGCCATCAGCCTCCCGCGGGTCAGCCCGAAGAGAAAGTACCTCTGTCCTCCTTTCCTCCACTCTAGCAATCTAATGCTCTATCGTTACAATTGGTTCCATCTTGGCCTCTCTCCCACCGATGTAATGTCAATACTAGCAACGCCGCCGCTGTACTCTGTTCTCTGCTTTCTGGGGGCTTCTTTGTACAGCGCCATCTAGCGGCATGAGGTTGAAAGTCATCCTCGTCCTTATCTCTATCCTAATAAAGTGTCATTTTCCACTCTTAGCCATCAGATCCACAACTTCTCTCCAGGACGATCTAGCCCCAGTCAGGGTGTTACAGGGACGCCCTCATTGTTACTGCAACTGAACCCGAAGCTTCTTTTGCTAGAACTAAACCAAGGGAAAGCAAAGCATCCGTGGGAGAGGGGAACACAATGTGTCATGAGGCAACAAAGTGCGCTTCCCTTGGGAATCAGGGAAGACTGTTTGTGCCAGTTCTCCATCTTGAGGGGGCAGGATAACCCCCCAAAACTAACTTTGCAGCTGAGGGAATCTTGACGAGTGAAGCTTGATCTGATTTACCTTCACAAGATTGCCAACTTCATCCCACTATTAAACCATGAAATATAGGACAAAACTTTGAAATTCCCCCCTCCACCCCACCCCACATTGCTTCCAAACTCACCTGGATGGGAGATATTATTTTTTCCCTCTGCATTCTTGCAGGGCCTAAATCTCACAAGAGGGCAGAATTCCTCTGAGGACCCAATTTCCAAAGGAGTTAAAGATTCCAGCATTGAATATTCCCAGGCAGCTTGTGAAAAACATTTGGAGGGTGCTAATTGGTAGAAAGCTGATCTAAAAAGTCCTGGGCTTTAATAGTTGGCTCTCAATTCCTCTACCAGGCCCAGAAAGGAGGGCACCCACTTGCCCATAGCTTTCACCTGCTGCCCTGGGATTCCTACCTCTTCCCACATCAGTGTCAACACAAGGTCCTCACTTAATGACCCACGGGGTGCTGGAATTGCAATGGCAATTGGAATTGCCAGAACTGCCCTCACTTAGCACCTGACACCTGATGTCACTTTTTATAGCCTCATTTCATAACAATGGAATTTCTGGCATCAATTCCTGTCACAACCCAAGAAATATCCCTATTTCTTTTCCAAGCTAAGGAGAGGGCTGGAAGAGTAATTTCCTTCCTTCTGGACAGTTGGAATCCGGCCTGCTTTTGTCCCCTCAACAACAGTTTTCTAGGCATAATAAAATCATGAGAGGTTTTCCTGGCAGAGCAGTTCAAGGCATTGCTGCAGATTAAGATCTTTTGTTAAGTGCAGCTGAAGCGGGCCATGAAAGGTTGGCAGCCTGGGACTTCAACTCGCCCTCTGCTTGCAGCTCTAACTTCGCCACCTGGAGAAAGGGCTGTGCAGGAGGAAAGACACTGGACCCTCCTCAGTCTGGCTTCAGGCCGGGGCACATCACCAAAATGGCATTTGTTGCCATTCTTATGGACTTTTGGAGGGTTTGAGATAGACAGGATACAATTATGTCCCTTCTTGCTCTTTCATCAGGTTTCAATAACAATGAACACAATATCATTCTGGATATGTGGACTTTCTTACAGAGGTTCTACTTCTGCCTCCATGACCAGTTCCAGGGTGGGTAGAAGTGGCCAAGTTTTGGCCCTTGAATTAGGGATGTCCTCGGGCTTAAGCCTGTTCCTGTTGCTTTTTAACATCTACATGGAACGGCCAGGGAGGCCATCCAGCCCAGGATACCGAATGATGTAGAGGTAGTCTGGGAACTATAACATTTCATTTAGCGACCATGTGAGGTTACAACAGCACTGAAAAAATTGACTTGTGACCATTTTATCATAACCATTGCAGCATCCCCATTGTCACAGGTTTCAAATTCAGAAATGTGGCAATTGGATCAATTTGTGACAGTTGTGGTGTCTAGGGGTCATGCAATCAGTTTTGGGTCCTCCTGGACTCATGGCTCCTGCTTGAGAAGATCTTGACCAGGGAAAGGGCTTTGCAGATTCATCTGGTGCACCATTTGCGCTCTTTCCTGGACTAGGGCGGACCTGCACATACTAGCCAAACCCTTGTCGTGATCACCTCCTGTTTGGATTACTACCCTGGGCCATCCAGAAACTTCAACTGGTACAAAATGCAGCACCGCACAGTTTCTCCATGGGTGTGCCTAGATCAGGGGTTGCCAACCTTTTGGGACTCAGGGACCACCAAACTCATAATTTTAAATCCCGCAGACCAGAGACTCTGGGAAATTCCTAAAAAAAAGTCTGCAGGAAAATTCCCCCCCACCATTTTCCTACCGACCGATCGTTCTTTATTTGGGATCGCAGGATATCGTCTCCAGCTCCATTCTCAGGGAGAGAGAGAGAGACTTTTGGCTTCATGCAAGGAAAGCAGCAGAAGCAGCAAGTCTTTCTTTCTCTCCCTCAAACTCTGGCAGAAAGGAGTCTTTGCCAGCACAGCCTCTTGAAGCAGGATGCCTTGCAGAGTCATTTCTGTTGGAGTTTGGGAGAGAAAGATTTTGCTGCTTTCCTTGCGTGCAGCCAAAAGTAGAAGCAGAAAGAAGCTGCCTGGTGGCCAGACAAGGTGCGTAGGATGAATGGGGCAAGTTCCCCCCTTCCGCCCTTTCCCCCCTCCCCTCACTACCTTGTGTTGTTCGCAATGCAAGCGACACAATCCTTGTGTTCCCACGGGGTCATGTGAGCAGCGCAGTCTTGTATTCCTGCACAGCCTGGATTAATTGCTTTGGGGGGTGCTTTGGGGGTGACATTTCTCCGCGGACCACCAAAATTTTCTCGTTGACCACCAGTGGTCCCTGGCCCATTGGTTGGCGACCACTGGACTAGATTACCTGTGTAACATCTTTATAGTGGAGCTGCACCGGGTTCATTTCTTTAAGGTGCAATTCAACATGCTGGTCATCACCTTTAAAGCTATTTCTTTATTATAGTAAAATAGCTTTTAGACCAGTGGCCACCAACCAGTGGGCCGCGGCCCACTGTTGAGCCACGAGAAAATTTTGGTGGGCCGTAGAGAAATCTCACCCCCCAGAGCACCCCCCAAAGCAATTAATCCAGGCTGCGCAGAAACACAAGGCCTGTGGGAACCCTCCCCTCCCACTCACTCCTACCCAGCAAACTTCCTTGCTAAATTGCTATTTTTCCTTTTTCCGACCATCAGCTGTTCTCTTGTGCCGGGAGATTTAGATTAGCTAGGAAGCAGGAAATAGTTGGATTTCTTGCTTTCTAGCTAGTCTTTAGATCTTTGGCGCTACTTCTAAGCAAAGACGAACCTCCCTTAGGACTGAAGGTTCTATTATTCAGTGCACTCACGGCAAGCAAATTTTATGTGACAGACTGAGCTAGCCGATGGCAGATAGATAGATCACTGAATGAATCTGTGAGCAACTCAATCTGCCTGCTTGCTTTGCCTGATTTTGGGTAAAAGTTGCTTTTTGTAATAAAAAAATTCAATATTTATATAAATGTTTATATTTACATACAAGCCATGCCCAGCCAGTCACCTGACCACCAAGCCACACCCACAAATTAGGCCACGCCCACAGAACCAGTTAGTGGTCCCCGGGATTTAAAATTATGAGTTTGGTGGTCCCTGAGGTCCAAAAGGTTGGCGACCCCTTTTAGACTATATACCACCCCACAGTGCTTTATAGCACTCTCAGTCTACAGTGTCAGGATATTGTCCCCAATAATCTAGGTCCTTATTTTACTAACCTCAGAAGGATGGAAGGCTGAGTCAAATGATCGAATTCCAGGCGATGGGCAGAGTCAGCCAACATCACTGCACTTTAATCATTAGACTACCAAGACAGCTGTCATTACTGCCCCACCTTTTGTTATTTTTACAACTGTTCTACCAGGTCAGATAGGATGGACACGCTGCTAGACCCTCCCGTTAAATATTGCCATCTGATAGGAGCTAGGAAGTGAGCCTTGTCCCTTGCACACCATATCTTATGAAACACTCCTCCCCGTGAAGTTTGGCAGGCCTTTATCCTCCTGGTCTTCTGGAAAATAAGAAAGCTCTAGCTGTTTCCTAAGGCCTGGGATAAGAAGAGTTGCCTTCACACAGGAAACGTGACTTGGAACCAGGTGTTTGTTTATATTTATTAAATTTGTATGCTACTGATCCTGAGGTTAACTGAATATCTGTTTATTATATGTAGAAATAATTCAAGGTGGCAAAAATACCTAAAACAGATCATCCAACCCTACCCTACCCCTCATGTTTGATACTAAGACCTGTTTCACTAAAAAGAAATATTGCAATAACTTAAATGATAAATTGCTCAGCTGGCTTTCAAATGAGACAAACAAAATTCAGGATTCTCTATACACGTCAAGTATTCCCACAAGAGCAATTTCTTGTCTGTGATAAGGAAGAAATTTTGTGCAAACTGCTGAACAATCTTCATCTGGAATCTGGATATTTGAGTGGTTACTCTCCTATGTGTAACCTTGCATGATTTATAAGGCTAGACTTAACACTGAAATCTTTCCCACAATCTGGACATTCATAGGGTTTCTCTCCTGTGTGACTCCTCCTGTGTATCACCAAATGGGAATTCCGAATGAAACTTTTCCCACATTCAAGACACTCATATGGTTTTTCTCCTGTGTGAATCCTCTGGTGTATGACCAGACTGGAACTCTGCGGGAACCTTTTCCCACATTCAAGACACTCATATGGTTTTTCTCCTGTGTGAATCCTCCGATGTCTCAGCAGATGGGAATTCTGACTGAAATTTTTCCTACAATCTGGACACTCATATGGCTTCTTGCCCGTATGAGTCCTCTGATGTTTCACTAGGTAGGAACTTCGACTGAAACTTTTCCCACAATCCAAACACTTGTATGGTTTCTCTTCCACATGTGTCCTCTGGTGAATCACCAATTTGGAATTGAGATCGAAACTTTTCTCACAATTAGGACATTGGTATGGTTTCTCTCTCATGTGAGTTCTCTGGTCTACCACCAGGCTCGAATTCTGAGAGAAACCTTTCCCACAATCACAACACTTATATGGTTTCTCTCCTGCGTGAGTCTTCTGATGTTCCACTAGGTGGGAATTCTGCTGGAAACTTTTCCCACAATCTGGACATTCATACGGTTTTTCTCCTGTGTGTGTCCTCTGATGTTTAACCAGGTGGGAACTCTGACTTAAACTTTTCCCACAATCCGCACACTCATACGGTTTCTCTCCTGTGTGAATTTGGTGGTGTTTCTCCAAGTAGGAATTCTGACTGAAACTTTTTCCACAATGCAAACACTTATATGGTTTCTCTCCCGTGTGAATTCGGTGGTGTTTTACCAGGTGGCCATTCTGTTGGAAACTTTTTCCACAATTCAAACACTTATATGGTTTCTCTCCTGTGTGAGTCCTCTGGTGTATTACCAGATTATAATTCTGAGAGAAACTTTTCCCACAATCTGGACACTCATACGGTTTCTCTCCTGTGTGAGTCCTCTGGTGTGTCACCAGACTACAATTCCGAGCGAAACATTTCCCACAATTCAAACACTTATATGGTTTCTCTCCTGTGTGGGTGCTCTGGTGTATCACCAGATTATAATTCTGAGAGAAACTTTTCCCACAATCTGGACACTCATACGGTTTCTCTCCTGTGTGAGTCCTCTGGTGTATCACCAGGCTGGCATTCTGAGTGAAACTTTTCTCACAATCCGGACATTTAAAGAGTTTCTCACCAGTGCGAGTCCTCTTGTGTCTCACCATTTTGACTGTCCAAGGAACTTTTCCTTCCCACTGACTTCCAGTTATTTCCACTTTTTTTGTTATTCTGATATAATTCCCCTTGACTTCTTAGGTAAAGTTTGCTTCAGTGACACATACTCAAAACTGTTCTTGTTATTCTCTCCCTTGTCTCTCATCTGCTGAGGAAAGAGAAGAGTTTTTATACTTTCTGGAGTATTCTCTCCCCATACTTCCTTTTTGGCCAGATACGTGCAGGACATCATCCGTATTACCCTCAAAACCTAGACCCTACTAGTAAATAAGCCCTAGCATGGTGTGCACCTATTATAAGAGCTATCCTAAAAGTAAGCCCCAGATAAGACCTTCAGCCCTGAAGGTGGGCATTGGCATGGCATGGCCAACACAGGAAGTGGCTAGTGTGTGGGCTTAATTCAATGCTTTTGTGACTAAAAACCTTGTGACTATTTCTTCTTCTCCTGGGGTGGAGCAGAAGGCCTTGCCTAGTCTTCTGCACCAGGAAGGAGATTGCTGACTCCCGAGGGGGCCCTTTCCATCCTAACTGCAGCCTCAACCCCCTTGGGTTACTACAGGCCCCATCCAGATGGGTGGCCAAGGATACTGTTTGGGCCGTGGGGCCTGCAGAGCCCTGATGTTGGTGGCGGTGGCAGCTAGAGCAGACCCTTCCTGGTCTCACACGGCAGCCAACCGGGTGCCTCCTGCCACTGCTCCCGATCCACCGCCAGTTGTCATGGAAGTGGCCAGGACATTGTTCTTTGCTTTACTCCTACAGCGGGAAAGAGGCAAAAAAGCGACTTGAGGCTCCAAGGCTTTGCGGCTAGGACTGATTGTAAGCCTGCTAAATGCCATGTGTTTCTGTATTTTGCTTAGCTCAGAAATCTCTCTTCAGTCAAAGTGAGGGAGACACGTACATGGCAGGGCCAAAAAAAATGGGAGCTCGAAAAGAACCTGCCTGTATTTGGTAAACAAAACTCTTTCAGAAATCTGGGGACATTAACAGGTGAAATGGTGCCCAAATCCTCTGCAAGATTGAAAGCATCCGTTCCGCCCATTGAAATGCCTCGCTTGCCAGGAAAACATGTCAATAACACCACAAGGAAAGGAGTGTTGGGTGAAGGGCGAGGGGGATTTGGCAGTTAGAAAATATGATTTTTAATCTCCCAAAACTCTCCAAAATCTCCCAAAATTCCCAACAGAAAATCACAGCCAGCTGCTTTAAATCATTCAACATAACGATAATAAGCAGCAGCCCACATGGGTCAGCCTCGCTGCTTTCTCTTCCTGCATCTACGGCCGTGGAGGAACCCAAAGGGCCGGACTTGCTCGTGGCTTCTCCTCCGACCTGCCCTCCACTCACCTCCCAGGAGCCGCTTCGACCCTCCAAGCAGCACAAGAGGCTCCGCCGACGCCATCAGCCTCCCGCGGGTCAGCCCGAAGAGAAAGTACCTCTGTCCTCCTTTCCTCCACTCTAGCAATCTAATGCTCTATCGTTACAATTGGTTCCACCTCGGGCTCTCTCCTTGCAGTATAATGTCGCTGCTGTAGTCGATTCTCTGCGTTCTGGGGGCTTCTTTGTACAGCGCCATCTAGCGACATAAGGTTGAAAGTCATCCTCGTCCTATCTCTAACCTAATAAAGCGTTCGCAAGTGCCATTTTCCACTCTTAGCCATCACATCCATAACTTTTCTCCAGGACGATTTAGCCCGTCTGTCCTTCGGGGTGTCACAGGGACGCCCTCATTGTTACTGCAACTGAGCCCGAAGCTTCTTTTGAGAAAACTAAACAAGGGAAAGCAAAGCATCCGTGCGGGTGGGGGGACACACAATGTGCTACCGGGCAACAAGAAAGCCCAGCGTGGACACTATTCAGGCCAGTTCTTCGTCTTGGGGGTGCAGGATAACTCCCCAAAACTAACTTTGCAACTGAGGGAAGGTTGAAGAGTGAAGTTTGATCCTGCTTACCTTCACAAGTTTGCCAACCCATTATTTTATTAATCTATCCCATTAACAAAAAGAATGAAATATGAGACAAAACGTCGAAGTTCCCCCCCTTCCCACATTGCTTCTGAAAGGATTAGACATTAGAGCATATACAGAGTGCATATACAGTGTGTGTCTTGCTGGACTGAGCTGAGCTCCATTGTTAACTTGAGCTGAGCTGGGAGATGAGCCAACTGCACAGATAAAAACTTCTAGGCAAACGGCCAACCTTAGCCTAGCAAAGTAATGACTTGAGAAACGCAAAATGCATCTATCTGCTTGCTGTAACCAACTTAGAATGTGCTCTTCCCATTAACTTAAAATGTGAGAAACAAAGCTTTGGGCTAAAATGTATTTCTTTCCAATCCATCTAAGTAAGGTTCCTTTGTTTGTAGAAGCACTGAGGAAATTTCATGAGCTTCGCTTGATATGAAATAATGTTTCCATAGCAATGATGGTCTTTGAAAGCTGTTTAATCTGTAAAAGTTCAAGAAAAAGTTTTTGTGCACGCGCCTGCTTTTCTCTCTCTGCCTTGCTGTTTAAGGTGGGACTCGAAGGTCGCCCAGTTTTTGCTTTATGATCAGAGAATAAAACTGATTATCAGTCGCCTCGTGTTCAGAGTTTCATTGGACTTATCAGATTCTGAGCTGCACTCAAAAAACCTTACACTTCCAAACACATCTAGAAGGGAGGTATTATTTTTTCACTCTGCATTCTTGCAGGGCCTAAATATCACAAGAGGGCAGAATTCCTCTGAGGACCCAATTTCCAAAGGAGTTTAAGATTCCAGCATTGAATATTCCCAGGCAGCTTGTGAAAAACATTTGGAGGGTGCTAGTTTGTAGAAAGCTGATCTAAAAAGTCCTGGGCTTTAATAGTTGGCTCTCAATTCCTCTACCAGGCCCAGAAAGGAGGCCACCCAGTTGCCCATAGCTTTCACCTGCTGCCCTGGGATTCCTACCTCTTCCCACATCAGTGTCAACACAAGGTCCTCACTTAATGACCCACGGGGTGCTGGAATTGCAATGGCAAGTGAAATTGCCAGAACTGCCCTCCCTTAGCAATGTGGTCACCTGATGTCACTTTTTATAGCCTCATTTCATAACAATGGAATTTCTGGCATCAATTCCTGTCACAACCCAAGAAATATCCCTATTTCTTTTCCAAGCTAAGGAGAGGGCTGGAAGAGTAATTTCCTTCCTTCTGGACAGTTGGAATCCGGCCTGCTTTTGTCCCCTCAACAACAGTTTTCTAGGCATAATAAAATCACGAGAGGTTTTCCTGGCAGAGCAGTTCAAGGCATTGCTGCAGATTAAGTTCTTTTGTTAAATGCAGCTGAAGCGGGCCATGAAAGGTTGGCAGCCTGGGACTTCAACTCGCCCTCTGCTTGCAGCTCTAACTTTGCCACCTGGAGAAAGGGCTGTGCAGGAGGAAAGACACTGGACCCTCCTCAGTCTGGCTTCAGGCCAGAGCACAAAGCCGAACCTCCCCTAGGACCGAAGGTTCTATTATTCAGTGCACTCACAGGCAAGCAAATTTTATGTGACAGACTGAGCTAGCCGATGGCAGATAGATAGATCACTGAATGAATCTGTGAGCAACTCAATCTGCCTGCTTGCTTTCCCTGATTTTGGGTAAAGGTTGCTTTTTTTAATAAAAAATTCAATATTTATATAAATGTTTATAATATTTACATACAAGCCATGCCCAGCCAGTCACCTGACCACCAAGCCACACCCACAAATTAGGCCACGCCCACAGAACCAGTTAGTGGTCCCTGGGATTTAAAATTATGAGTTTGGTGATCCCTGAGGTCCAAAAGGTTGGCGACCCATTTTAGACTATATACCACCCCACAGTGCTTTATAGCACTCTCAGGTTTACAGCGTCAGGATATTGTCCCCAATAATCTAGGTCCTTATTTTACTAACCTCAGAAGGATGGAAGGCTGAGTCAACCTTGAGTGCCGTCATGATCGAATTCCAGGCGGTGGGCAGAGTCAGCCAACATCACTGCACTTTAATCACTAGACTACCAAGACAGCTGTCATTACTGCCCCACGTTTTGTTATTTTTACAACTGTTCTACCAAGTGAGATAGGATGGACACGCTGCTAGACCCTCCCGTTAAATATTGCCATCTGATAGGAGCTAGGAAGTGAGCCTTGTCCCTTGCACACCATACCTAATGAAACACTCTTTCCCGTGAAGTTTGGCAAGCCTTTATCCTCCTGGTCTTCTGGAAAATAAGAAAGCTCTAGCTGTTTCCTAAGGCCTGGGATAAGAAGAGTTGCCTTCACACAGGAAACGTGACTTGAAACCAGGCTTTTGTTTATATTTATTAAATTTGTATGCTACTGATCCTGAGGTTAACTGAATATCTGTTTATTATATGTAGAAATAATTCAAGGTGGCAAAAATACCTAAAACAGATCATCCAACCCTACCCTACCCCTCATGTTTGATACTAAGACCTGTTTCACTAAAAAGAAATATTGCAATAACTTAAATGATAAATTGCTCAGCTGGCTTTCAAATGAGACAAACAAAATTCAGGATTCCTCTATACACGTCAAGTATTCCCACAAGAGCAATTTCTTGTCTGTGATAAGGAAGAAATTTTGTGCAAACTGCTGAACAATCTTCATCTGGAATCTGGATATTTGAGTGGTTACTCCCGTGTGTGTAACCTTGCATGATTTATAAGGCTAGACTTAACACTGAAATCTTTCCCACAATCTGGACATTCATAGGGTTTCTCTCCTGTGTGACTCCTCCTGTGTATCACCAAATGGGAATTCCGACTGAAACTTTTCCCACATTCAAGACACTCATATGGTTTTTCTCCTGTGTGAATCCTCTGGTGTATGACCAGACTGGAACTCTGCTGGAACCTTTTCCCACATTCAAGACACTCATATGGTTTTTCTCCTGTGTGAATCCTCTGGTGTATGACCAGACTGGAACTCTGCTGGAACCTTTTCCCACATTCAAGACACTCATATGGTTTTTCTCCTGTGTGAATCCTCCGATGTCTCAGCAGATGGGAATTCTGACTGAAACTTTTCCTACAATCTGGACACTCATATGGCTTCTCGCCCGTATGAGTCCTCTGATGTTTCACCAGGTAGGAACTTTGCCTGAAACTTTTCCCACAATCCAAACACTCATACGGTTTCTCTTCCACATGTGTCCTCTGGTGAATCACCAATTTGGAATTGAGATCGAAACTTTTCTCACAATTAGGACATTTGTATGGTTTCTCTCTCGTGTGAGTCCTCTTGTGTACCACCAGGCTCGAATTCTGAGAGAAACCTTTCCCACAATCACAACACTTATATGGTTTCTCTCCTGTGTGAGTCTTCTGATGTTCCACTAGGTGGGAATTCTGCTGGAAACTTTTCCCACAATCTGGACATTCATATGGTTTTTCTCCTGTGTGTGTCCTCTGATATTTCACCAGGTGGGAACTCTGACTGAAACTTTTCCCACAATCCGCACACTCATACGGTTTCTCTCCTGTGTGAATTTGGTGGTGTTTCACCAAGTAGGAATTCTGACTGAAACTTTTTCCACAATGCAAACACTTATATGGTTTCTCTCCTGTGTGAGTCCTCTGATGTTTCATCAGATTGTCATTCTGACTGAACCTTTTCCCACAACCCAGACACTCATACGGTTTCTCTCCCGTGTGAGTCCTCTGATGTGTCACCAGGTGGGAACTCTGACCGAAACTTTTCCCACAATCCGCACATTCATATGGTTTCTCTCCTGTGTGAATTCGGTGGTGTTTTACCAGGTGGCCATTCTGCTGGAAACTTTTTCCACAATTCAAACACTTATATGGTTTCTCTCCTGTGTGAGTTCTCTGGTGTGTCACCAGACTACAATTCTGAGAGAAACATTTCCCACAATTCAAACACTTATATGGTTTCTCTCCTGTGTGAGTCATCTGATGTTTCATCAGGTTGTCATTCTGACTGAAACTTTTCCCACAATCCGGACACTCATATGGTTTCTCTCCTGTGTGAGTCCTCTGATGTGTCACCAAGTGGGAATTCCGACTGAAACTTTTCCCACAATCCAGACACTCATATGGCTTCTCTCCCGTGTGAGTCCTCTGATGTATCACCAGACTGGCATTCTGAGTGAAACTTTTCCCACAATACAGACACTCATATGGTTTCTCTCCTGTGTGAGTCCTCTGGTGAATAAACAGGTTGGAATTGAAACTGAAACTTTTCTCACAATCCGGACATTCAAAGAGTTTCTCACCAGTGAGAGTCCTCTTGTGTCTCACCATTTTGACTGTCTAAGGAACTTTTCCTTCCCACTGACTTCCAGTTATTTCCACTTTTTTTGTTATTCTGATATTATTCCCCTTGACTTCTTAGGTAAAGTTTGCTTCAGTGACACATACTCAAAACTGTTCTTGTTATTCTCTCCCTTGTCTCTCATCTGCTGAGGAAAGAGAAGAGTTTTTATACTTTCTGGAGTATTCCACCCCTCCCCCCAAACTTCCTTTTTGGCCAGATATGTGCAGGATATCATCCGCATTACCTTGAAACTATGACCTTACCAGAAAATAAGCCCTAGCATGGTGTGCACCTAATATAAGCCCTATCCCAAAAACTAAGCCCCAGGTAAGACCTTCAGCCCTGAAGGTGGGCATTGGCATGGCATGGCCAACACAGGAAGTGGCTAGTGTGTGGGCTTAATTCAATGCTTTTCATTTACAAGTAGGAAACCTTGTGACTATTTCTTCTTCTCCTGGGGTGGAGCACAGAGTGGGATGCAGAGGCAGCCTGTCCTGTGGAGCCCCAGCTGGCCTTGCCTAGTCTTCTGCACCAGGAAGGAGATTGCTGACTCCCGAAGGGGGCCGTTCCATCCTAACTGCAGCCTCAGCCCCCTTGGGTTACTACAGGCCCCATCCAGATGGGTGGCCAAGGATACTGTTGGGGCAGTGGGGCCTGCAGAGCCCTGATGTTGGTGGCGGTGGCAGCTAGAGCAGACCCTTCCTGTCTCACACGGCAGCCAACCGGGTGCCTCCTGCCACTGCTCCCGCTCTACCGCCAGTTGTCATGGAAGTGGCCAGGACATTGTTGTTTGCTTTACTCCTACAGCGGGAAAGAGGCAAAAAAACGACTTGAGGCTCCAAGGCTTTGCGGCAGAGCTGGAGGACGATGTTGGCCATGGGGAAGGGGCTGCTCCGGCTGCCGCCACCGTCAGCATCAGGGCTCTGAAAGTCCCACTGCATCAACTATATCTGGGCAGGGCCTGTGCCGAGATGAGTGGCCTTGAAGGGCTCGAAAGGGGCTGCGGCAGCAGTAAGAATGGAAAGGGCTCGGCAGGAGCCAATGTTCACCTTCCTGGCAGGGAAGGCTGAGGAAGGCTGGCCGGTGCTCCGCAGGGTAGCCTGCTTTCTGCGCCCTGCTTTGTGCTCCACCCCAGAAACAGAATAGAAACTTTGGCTTCTCTCCGGAAAGATGAAGCGACCCGGTGGGCAGATGGGTGTGATTTTTTGGATGGCTCTTTCTGCCTGTTTCCTTTTTCCTGGATGGACCTTTTCCCACATTCCCCCGCTTTGTCTTTCTTTTTCACACAAGAAGCGGTAAGCGTGCGGGGACTGCAGTGTGGTGCCAGCCCTGACCCGCCCCCTGCGTCACCTCATGAGGGTGGAACCAGTCTGCTGGACACACTATGCACCTGCTTGTGTGAAAAAACTAAGCCCTGGTGGGTTTTTTCTAGGAAAAAGTAATAAAGACCAGGTCCTATTTTCTGGGAAACATGGTAGATAGGAGATATTATTTTTTCATCTGCATTTTTGCAGGGCCTAAATCTCACTAGAGGGCAGAATTCCTCTGAGCAGCCTTCCCTATTTCCAGACAAGTTAGCATTCCACCATTGATTAGTCCCAGGCAGCTTGGGCAAAACATTTGGGGTGCGCTAGTTTGTAGAAAGCTAATCTAAAGTGTCCTGCGCTTTAGGAGTTGGCTCTCAAAACCTCTCTACATCCCAAAATTTTATGACTGATTTCTTTTGGCTCCCAAGGATTTAGGATATGGAAGCACCAGCAGGCCAGAGGCTCCAAGGGAACTAGCCTCACACCTGCTGGCCAGGACTGATTGTAAGCCTGCTAAATGCCATGTGTTTCTATATTTTGCTTTGCTCAGAAATCTCTCTTAAGTGAAAGTGAGTGAGACATGCAAATAGCAGGGCCAAAAAATGGGAGCTCGAAAAGAAGCTGCCTGTATTTGGTAAACAAAACTCTTTTAGAAATCTGGGGACATTAACAGGTGAAATGGTGCCCAAATCCTATGTAAGATTGAAAGCATCTGTTTTGTCCATGAAACTTCTCGCTTGCCAGGAAAACAACATGTCAATAACATCACAAGGAATGAAGTGTTGCGTAAAGGGCAAGAAAGATTGGCAGTTGCCACAATGGCCACAAATCTGTGTATCTGCGTTTACAAAATGCCATAGTAATTTTGAAGGCTCAGGGAACAAATGGTAAGCGAGGACGGCCTATACAACTGAACTTCACAAAGGATCCTCTGCTACCAGTCTGTATGATTATATGACTGCTACCATTTCTATAGAATAAAACAGAATTTCTATCATCCTCAATAGCTATTTTTTATAAAGTACTCGGTTAACCACAGATGAACATGGCTAATACACTGATGGAATCCAATAGGAAAAAGCCATGCTTGTTAGCTGAACATGAGGTTCCCATCTTCAAGAAAGGGGAGAAAAACAGACACAGGAAACTACAGACCAATCAGTCTAACATCAATACCTGGGAAGATCCTGGAAAAGATAATAAAAAACAGATCTGCGAACAACTGGAAGCAAATAAAGTTATAACTCATAGCCAGCACGGGTGTGTTAAAAACAAATCATGCCAAACCAATCTTATTTCATCCTTTGATAAAGTGACTATAAATTAGTAGACCAGCAAAATGCTGTGGACATTAATATACTTAGATTTCAGTAAGGTACTTGACAAAGTAGATCACAACCTACTTCTTGGTAAGCTAGAAAAAGCTGGAAAGGACAACATCACCACCAGATGGATTTGTAGCTGGCTGACAAACTGCACTCAAGGAATAGTCCTTAATGGTACTACATCCACATAGAGAGGAGTAAGCAGTGGGGTACCACAAGGCTCAGTCTTAGGCCTGGTACTCAATATCTTTATAAATAACTTAGATGAGGGAATAGAAGAAGAATTCATCAAATTTGTAGATGATACTTAAACTGACAGGAATAGACAACGTTCTAGAAGACAAACTTGGGATCCAAAAAGATCTTGACAAACTTGAACAATGCGACCTATCCAACAAAATGAATTTTAATGTAGAGAAAAGCAAAACCTCACATTTAGGCAAGAAAAATGAAAGGGATAAGTACAAATTAGGTAAGACCTGGTTCAAAAACAGTAACTGTGAGAGGGGCCTTGGAGTCCTAGTGGATGATCATTTCAAAATGAGGCAGCAACAGTAAAAAAAAAAAAAAAGGCTAATACAATCCTGAGTTGTATAAACAGAGGCACAGAATCAAGATCACGTGAAGTATTATTTCCACTTTACAAAACCCTAGTAAGACCACATCTGGAATACTGCAACCAATTTTGGTCACCGTACTACTGAAAAGATGTTGAGACTTTGGGGGAAGTTCAAAGAAGAGCAACTAAGATGATCAAAGGCCTGGAGATGAAACCATATGAAGAACAGCTGCAGGTTTTGGGTCTGGCTTGTCTAAAGAAAAGAAGAATTAGGGGTGACATGATAGCTGTATTCCAGTATTTGACAGGCTGCCACAAAGAAGAAGAGGTCAAATTATTCTCCAAAGCACCAGAGGGTAAGACAAGAAATAATGGCTGGAAACTAATCAAAGAGCAAAGCAACCTGGAAGGAAGGAGAAACTTCCTAACAGTGAGGACAATTAACCAGTGGAACAGCTTTGCCTCCGAAGGTTGTAGGAGGCTCCATCGCTGGAGGTTTTTAAGAAAAGACTGGACAGCCATGTTATAGGTTCTCCTGATTGAGCAGTTGGCTGGACTAGAAGACCTCCATGGTTGCTCTGTTCTGTTTCCATTTCTATTCTTTCCCATTCCCATTTTATTCATGGAAGTAAAAGAAGGTAAAATCCCAGAAGAGGCCAGTGGCAGATCAGCCCCATAATGTTGCCAAGAAGAAGAAAAAAACAGGTCCGTAAGATACCCAAGGAATTAATTTTAATTGGAAGGAGACTTTGTCAATCTTCCAACCAGCAGAAAATTGTGGGCATCAGTTTTAAGAACTGCAGCACCGGTGGAATAAAATCTTGGCCGAGAGAAGGAATATGTCGAAGCCTAGTCGTTACTCTGCTTTTACACAGCGGAGGAAACCAGGCGGCCCTAACTTGCTCCGGGCTTCTTTTCTGGCCTGACCACGACTCACCTTCCAGCTGCTACTTGGACCATGGGAAAAGCCCAGACAGCCAACCTCCACGCTTCCCATCGCCTACAAGTGAGCCGAAATAGAAGTTCCTCTCCCCCATCTCCTCTTTTCTCGTCTAAATCCTTTCTAGCAATATTCGCTTGTTTTTAACTCTATCACTCCCCCGTTGGATGTCGGATCTCAGCTACCACGAACGCAGCTATGAAGAGTGGAGGTTTTCCAGTGTGGTGTTAGAACTCCATCTAGTGAGAGAAATCTGAAACTGCGCTCATTTTGTCCCTTTCGGACGTTTTTAAGATTTTTTTAAACGAAGTGCCGTTTTCCACTGTTAAACATCCATAACTTTTCTCCAGGACCATCTAGCCTCAGTCTGTCCTTTGGGGGTCTTATGGAGTCACTGCAACTGAGCCTGGAGCTTCTTTTGCAAGAAGTAAACCAAGGGAAAGCATCCGTGGGGGGGAACACAATGTGCCATCAGACAAGAACAAAGCACACCTCCCTTGGGGATCCATGGAGAATATTCCAGGCAGTTCTTCATACTGGGGGTGCAGGATTATGCCCCAAAACTAACTTTTCAACTGTGGGAAGCTTGAAGAGTGAAGCTTGATCCTACTTAGTTTCACAAGATTACCAGCTGAATCAGCTTTAAACGATTGCCAACTTCATCCCATTAATAAAAGAATGAAATATGGGACAAATAGTTGAAATCCCCCCCACCCACATTGCTTTCAAACACATCTATATGGGAGATATTATTTTTTTTCCACTTGCATTCATGCAGGGCCTAAATCTCATGAGGGCAGAATTTCTCTGAGGAATCAGTTTCCCAGAGGAGTTAAGATTCCAGCATCAAATATTCTCAGGCAGCTTGTGAAAGGACATATTGACATGAATCTATCTAACCTTTGATCTTTGCTTCTGTTAAAGAAGTTGCTTGGGCTATTTTGCTAAGGATGGGAATCGTGTGTGAGGAATTCATTCTGCAAGAGAATTGTATCCTTTTCTATCTGGTTTCTCCCCTCTGCAATTTGCTTCAGAGCTAGGCGCATCCTTGGAGATAGTTCCCAGGAACATCCTGCTCCATAGATCGTGTGTGTGTGTGTGTGTGTGTGTGTGTGTGTGTGTGCCTAGAAGCACGAAGACACAAGGACAAGGGGTACGGTGTAAAATAACAAAGCATGGACAGAGCACGGACAAAGAATGCTCCATGGATAAGGAAGGGGAGGGCATGGCCCACATTGAAGAACGAACCTTTGTCTCTGATTGGATAAACTTAGTTTCTGTCAGCATATAATGTATATAATACTCTGAGCCACTCGCTGTGTTTGGCTATTCCTTACATCAGGGTCCGCGGACCGGTACCGGTCCGTGGAACAAATCCTACCGGGCCGCTGGTTTGCTGGGCGCCATCTTTTTTGATGAAAAAGTGCTTCGGTGAGCTTTTCCGGGTAGAAAGCTCACCAGAAGCACTTTCATCAAAAGATGGCGGCGCCAACTGATGCCGTACCGGCCACGGCAAAAAAAAAGGTTGGGGACCACTGCCTTACGTGCATTTTGTCTGTATGTTTTGGACATAGTATTTACCCAGACTATTTGCTTTGACTAAAGAATAAAAAAAAAGCTGCTATTTTTGCAAGCCTCATCTCCAGTCTCACTCTTTGGTATCTCCGTGGCTCAGGGAAACTTCTGGGACCTTACACCAGTTTGTAGAAAGCTGATCTAAAAAGTCCTGTGCTTTAATAGTTGGCTCTCAATTCCTCTCCCAGGCCCAGATAGGAGGAGGCCTGGAGACCACTCACTTGCCCATAGCACTCACCTGCTGCCCTGCTTGCCTGGGGTTCTTCCCACATCAGTGTCAACATGTGGTCCTCACTTAATGACCCATGGGGTGCTGGAATTGCAATGGCAAGTGGAACTGCCAGGATTGCCCTCGCTAAGCAACATGGTCATATGATGTCGTTTTTTATAACGACATTGAATAGCAGTGGAAATTCTGGCACCAATTGCGGTCACAACCCGAGAATTACTATTTCTTTTCCAAACTCAAGAAAGGGCTGGAAGAGTCATTTCCCCACTTCTGGACAGTTGAAACCTGACTGGATTTATACCTTCAACAGCAGTTTGTAAAGCATAAAAAAATCACGACAGGTTTTCCTAGCAGAGCAGCTCAAGGCAGTGCTGCAGATTCAGATCTTTTGTAAGTGCAGCTGAAGAGGGCAATGAAAAGTTGGCAGCCTGGGACTTCAACTCGCCCTCTGCTTGCATGAAGGATGACTTAGCCACCCAGAGAAAGGGCTGTGCAGGAGCAAAGACACCTGGGCCCTTCTCAGTCTGGGTTCAGGCCGGGGCCCAACACCAAAATGCCATTAGTTGCAATTCTCATGGACTTTTGGAAGGCTTGGGATAGATGGGACACAACTATTATGTCTTTCCGAGATCTCAACCCCATCGATTTGCTATCCTTCTGGACCAGCTTTGGGGACTGGAAATGGGAGACAATTTATTATGGTGGTTCTGTTTCTACTTTCAATCGGTGTGTGTAGAAGAGGAACCGAGTTCTGGCCCCTGAAATTGGGGTGCCCCGGGTCTCAAGGCATTTGCTGCTGCTTTGCAACATCTACATGAAACTGCTAGGGGAGGCCATCCATCCTAATTATGTACAGGTAGATACCCAATTATGTACAGGTAGTCAGTCCTTGATTGACAACATTTCAATCGGTGACCATTTGAAGTTACAAGGGCATTGAAAAAGGTGACGTGGCCATTTTTCACCTTGCGACATGCCCAGGGTCATGTGATCAAACTTCAGAGAGTGAGAGGCCTTGCACACAGGTCATTAATGCCTTGCCCACCTCGTTTTGGCTTACTGCACCGGACCAATTGTAAATGGGAAATCGTGTGAAGTTACAACAGCACTGAAAAAAATTGACTTATGACCATTTTTCTTGCAGGATCCCCCTTGTCACATCATCAAAATTCAAAAACCTGGCAATTGGGTCCTTATTTCTGACAGTTGCAGCATCCTGGGGTCATGTGATCACTTTTGGGGACTGAGCTGGTGCACAACCCGGAGGTCCTCCGGGACTCATGTCTACTGCTTGAGAAGATCGTGACTGGGGGAGGGGCTTTGCACAGATTTGCATCTGGTCTGCCAATTACGCCCTTTCCTAGACAAGGGAGTCCTTGCACACTTATGCCTTAGATCCCCTAAGCCCTGGGATAAGAAGGGTTGCCTCAACACAAGAAACTTGATTTGGAACCAGGTTTTTGTTTATATTTATTAAATTTATATGCCGCGAATCCTGTGGTTAACTTCCCCAATTTGACTCCTTGCAAGGAGAAAGATTAACCAGTTTTGAGCAAGAATGGCACCTGACATGAACAGAATTAGTAAAGCCAGGAAGCCTGGTTAAGTTCAAAATTGTAGAAAAGTAAGAATCACCTTTTCGGGATTCCCAGATCATCAAAATGCCATCAACTTCACTAGAAGTGTCCTGTGTTTGCAGGGCAAGTACATTTTAAATGCAGACATTGCATTTTGCCACCTGCAACATACGGAGTTTATTGGTTTCTGTAATAAGGTTTTATTGCTGTAAACTAAGTGGAGTCATACGAGCTGGGTTGCTTATATCCCTGTTTTTTATATGTAGAAATAACTCAAGGTGGCAAATATAATACAGATCATCCTATCTGATCTTTCTATTCCTCATGTTTGATACTAAGATGTTTCACTAAAAGAACCTTCTTTCTCTAAAAAAAAACCTTCTTTCTAGCATATTCCTGCAGGTGCAGGGTTCGCTTTTCACATCACTGAATGCCATTTTGCACGGTCAGCTGCGTCTTCAGGACACAGGCCCAAGGTTTGCATATCTTTGTTGATGGTGTCTTGCCATCTCTGTTTTGGATGCCCACGAGGTTGCCAGCCATTGACCTCTAGTTGGTAGGAAGTCTTGGCCATGGTGGATAATGCTGGTCTCTGTCCACACCAGCAGGGTCGGCCTTCTCTCATCTTCTCTATAATTGATGCCACACCAAAAGGCTGTCGAATAGTGTCATTTGTAATGTGGTTAAGGAGTTGCCCGATATCCAACGGAGCATTTGGCATTTCCATGCCATGGAGATAGCTTTTGGTCCCAGTTTTTGCTGCCCAGCATCCAGTGCCATGCAGTGCTACAGGGCATATTTTCACTAAAAAGAATCATGCAAGAAATTAAATGGCAAATTGCTCAGCTGGGTTACAAATGAGAGACAAGAAACAAAATTCCAGATTCCTCTACAGACATCAAATTTTGCCTCAAGTGCAATTTCTTGTGTGTGATAAGGGAGGAATTTTGTGTAAAACAATGTTTGTCTGCAACCTAGGTAGTTGAATGGTTACTCCCCTATGTGTAACCTTACATGATTTATAAGGCTAGACCTAGTACTGAAATCTTTCCCACAATCTGGACATTCATATGGTTTCTCTCCTGTGTGAGTCCTCCAGTGTATTACCAAATGGGAATTCCGACTGAAACTTTTCCCACATTCAAGACACTTATATGGTTTTTCTCCTGTGTGAGTCCTCTGATGTTTCACCAGGTTGGAATTATCCTGGAAACTTTTCCCACAATCTGAACATTCATATGGTTTCTCTCCAGTGTGAGTCCTCCGATGTCTCACCAGATTGGAATTCTGACTGAAACTTTTCCCACAATCTGGACACTTATATGGTTTCTCTCCCGTATGAGTCCTCTGGTGAATCACCAGGCTGGAATTCTGACTAAAACTTTTCTCACAATCTCGACACTCATATGGTTTTTCTCCTATATGAGTCCTCTGGTGTATCACTAGCTTGGAATTCTGACTAAAATGTCTCCCATTACCCGGACAATTATATAGTTTCTCTCCTGTGTGAGTCCTCTTGTGTACCACCAGGCTAGACCTGTGAGTGAAACCCTTCCCACAATCACAACACTTGTAGGGTTTCTCTCCTGTGTGAGTCCTCTTGTGTAACACCAGGCTAGAATTGTGAGCAAAACCCTTCCCGCAATCACAACACTTATATGGTTTTTCTCCTATATGAGTCTTCTGATGTTTCACCAGGTTGGAATTATCCTGGAAACTTTTCCCACAATCCGAACACTCGTATGGTTTCTCTCCTGTGTGAGTCCTCCGATGTTTCACCAGATTAGAATTCTGACTGAAACATTTCACACAATCTGGACACTTATATGGTTTCTCTCCCGTATGAGTCCTCTGGTGAATCACCAGGCTGGAATTCTGACTGAAACTTTTATCACAATCCAGACACTCATATGGCTTTTCTCCTTTGTGAGTCCTCTGATGTTTCACCAGGTTGGAATTATCCTGGAAACTTTTCCCACAATCCGAACACTCATATGGTTTCTCTCCTGTGTGAGTCCTCCGATGTCTCACAAGATTGGAATTCTGACTGAAACCTTTCCCACAATCTGGACATTTATATGGTTTTTCTCCCGTATGAGTCCTCTGGTGAATCACCAGGCTGGAATTCTGATTGAAACTTTTCTCACAATCTGAACACTCATATGCCTTGTCTCCTGTGTAAGTCATCTGGTGTATCACTAGCTTGGAATTCTGATTAAAATGTATCCCTTTATCCGGACACTTATACAGTATTTCTCCCATATGAGTCCTCCGGTGAATCACCAGGCTGGAATTCTGACTGAAACTTTTCTCACAATCCGGACACTCATATGGTTTCTCTCCTGTGTGAGTCCTCTGGTGTATCACTAGCTTGGAATTCTGACTAAAATTTCTCCCACAATCACAACACTTGTATGGTTTCTCTCCTGTGTGAGTCCTCTTGTGTACCACCAGGCTAGAATTGTGAGTGAAACCCTTCCCACAATCACAACACTTATATGGTTTCTCTCCTGTGTGAGTTCTCTGATGATCCACCAGGGTGGAATTCTGACAGAAACCTTTCCCACAAACTGGACATTCATATGGTTTTTGGCCTGTGTGAATCCTCTGATGTGCCACCAGATTGGAATTCTGACTGAAACTTTTCCCACAATCTGGACACTTATATGGTTTTTCTCCCGTGTGAGTCCTTTTATGTATTCCCAGGTCAGAATTCTGCGTGAAGCTTTTTCCACAATCCGGACATTCATATGGTTTTTCTCCTGTGTGAATCCTCTTGTGTATCACCAGGTCAGAATTCCGTGTGAAACTTTTCCCACAATCTGGACATTCATATGGTTTCTCTCCCGTGTGAGTCCTTTTGTGTATCACCAGTTCAGAATTCCGTGTGAAGCTTTTCCCACAATCCAGACATTCAAAGAGTTTCTCCTTAGTGCGAGTCCTCTTGTGTCTCACCAGATTGGTCTGCATGCTAAATCCTTTGTCACATTGGGAGTACTGATAGAGCTTGTCTTTAGTATTGGTCCTTCCAAGAATCACGAGGAAGATTTTTTGAGTAAATCTCTTGCCGCGCTCCCAATATTCGTATGGGTTTTCATCAGCTATGATCTGCAATCTGCGTTTTTCCCACAATAGGCAGTCTGTGTGGTTTTTCACACACTGATATTTGTGGACTCTTCAGGAAGCCAAAAATATTTCTGATCTATTACTTGGAGGTTCTTTTATTCAAGTCATTCTTTCCTTTGTCAAATATTTTCATTAATACCTGTCCATTTTGGCCATCCCTTTTCTTTTCACTGACTTTCAGTTATTTCCACTTTTTTGTTTTTCTGACCTCTTAGATAATGTTTGCTTCAGTTGCACATACTCTACTTTTTCCAGCTCAAAACTTTGTTCTTGTTATTCTTTCCCTTGTCTTTCATCTGCTGAGGAAGGAGAAGAGGTTTTACACTTTCTGGAGGAAATGGAAAAAAATCTTGATTGAAGGCTTGGTTTGCATTTTAAGGCTGCTTCTCATTCTGTTGTCCAGAGTGCTCTTCTTGGCATCCTCTTTGTCTGTAAGAGTCATATTAATGGGTTAATTTCATTATTATTTAAAAATTTGCTGTAGGACATGTGAAAGCAACAAAAAAACCCAATCCTCATATATTACCATAAAGGAAGAAATATCAAAGTTCTAGTTTCAGCTCTAACGTTAACTATGATTCATTTGGCATGTAGACGACTACCAAGTTCAAGAAGATCCAAGTTCAAGTATCAACTCAATCACAAAATTCTTTTTCTTTTTGCTTGGGTCAATCACACATACATGCATGCCTACATTTTTTTTTAAAAGAAAAACCTCATTTATGTATAAAATCTATCTGCGTTTCAGTATGCAAAATGTCCTAGAAGTGCATTCAATTTTTTTTTGATCTACATTTAGAAATGTGGAGACGCTAACAGACGAAACGGTGCCCAGATCCTATGCAAGATTAAAATCATCCATTTTACCCAGGAGATTCCTCACTTGCCAGGAAAACAACATGGCAATAATATGTCAAGGAATCAAGAGACTGAGAGAGATGGGCAGATATTAAAATATAAAAAAATACAGATTTTTTTTAAAACCCCTATGTCTCATATTCAGAATAGAGCTGGAAGGGTCCTTGTGGGTCTTCTAGCCCATTCCCTTACTCAAGCAAGAGACCCTATTACCATTTCAGAGGCTTCCCCCTCTCTTCTTAAAAACCTCCAGCCATGGGGCCCCCAGAAGATCTGAAGGCAAAGCTGTTCCACTGCTTAACTGACCTCACTGCTAGGAAGTTTCTCCTGAATTCCAGGTTGCTGCCCTCCTTGATTAGTTTCCAACTTTTGTTTCTTGTCCTGCCCTCTGGCACTTTGGAGAATAAGTTTACCCCCTCTTCTTTGGGGCAGACCCTCAAATACCGGAATACTGATGGGTTTCCATCCATTGTTTCTTGTCCTGCCCTGTGGCACTTTGGGAATAAACTGACCCCCTTCTTTTTGTGGCAGCTCCTCAAATACCGAACTACTGCTATCATGTCCCCCCTAGTCCTTCTTTTCTCTAGACTGAGCCAAACCCAAATCCTACAACCGTTTTTCATATGTTTTAGTCCCCAGGCCAGGGGTCTTCAAACTTGACAGCTTTAAGACTTGTGGGCTTCAATTCCCAGAATTCCTTCCTCCAGTCATTTTAGCTCAGGAATTCTGGGAGTTGAAGTCCACAAGTCTTAACCTTGCCAAGTTTGAAGACCCACTTGCCCCAGGCCTTTCAAGTTTGGTCTCTGCCATTTCCCAGCAGAAAATTACAGGCAGCGGATTTAAATCGTGCACAGCATTGAGTGTAATAACATTCGTGGAGAGAAAGAACATGGAGCAGCAGCAACAGCAGCCCACAACTTTCAGCCTTGTTGCTTCTCTGCTTCTACCCCGTGGAGGAAACCAAAGAGCTCCTGGCTTCTCTTCCTACCTGTCCTAAAACTCACCTTCCAGCTGTTGCTGCTGCTGCTGCTGCTGCTGCTGCTGCTGCTTCCGTCCTGGGAAGAGTACGACAGCCGCACTCCAGGCCTCCATCCTCCCCTGGGTGAGCCAGAAGAGGAAGTGCCTCTACTCCTCTCCTCGACATCCTTTCTAGCAATACTCGATGGTTTTAAACTCCTTTCGCTTCAGCTGCGCCCCATTCCTTTGGATGTCGCAACTTAGCCAAGGTGTTCTGGCCACTGGTGTTGTGTTACAGCACCACCTAGTGACATGAGCCTGAAAATACGCTCATTCTGTCTCTTATCTGGAGACAGAATTCCTCCCCCCTCCCCTTAAATCAGGGGTCCCCAACCACCGGTCCCTGGACCGGTACCGGTCCGTGGATCATTTTTTACTGGGCCGCAAAGTTTGGGCGCCGCCATCTTGTTTCGACGGGCGCTTCCGGGTTTTCGGTTGCTTCCGGGTTTTCAGTTGGAAAGTGGCATTTGGGTGCTCACGCCTTAGTTTCGTCGAAGGGGGGGGCGGCTTTGAACGAAGACCCGTCCCGATGGCAGTGGAGCCTTGCGTTACTCAGGTACCGGTCCGTGGAAGAATAAATAATCATGAAACTGGTCCCTGGTTCAAGAAAGGTTGGGGGCCACTGCCTTAAATGAAGCACAAGGGAAGGGAAGAGAGAACAATGAAAGGTTGGCAGTTTGGGACTACAACTCACCCTCTGCTTGCAGCTCTGACTTTGCCACCCGGACAGGACTGTGCAGGAGGGAAAACACCTGAGCCTTCCTCAGTCCGGGTTCAGGCTGGGGCACATCACCTGTTGGAAGAAAAATCCATGTGGTTCACGTCCAAGCTGGGAATAAAATAAAATGGAGGCTGATTGGAAAGAAAGTTTGACGATGAACACGACCAATAGCAGATCTGGGATTTCTATGGGATCATGGCTGGCTCTATAGGCAAAAGGGAAAATGCAAATCCTTAGTACTTATCTGAGGTAATCCTGTCAACTTTTGGCTTGCCTAATTGCTTATTTGGAGTTTCCTGTCTGACCCAGTCTTTCCGAATGGATTACCAAAACTGTATTTCTGAAAGCTGGCCTCTTCCATTTCTATGTTAACAATGGCATATAAGGAAAATTTATACAAATGTTTTATAGGTGGCATTTGCCACCTGTGAGATTAGCAAAGATGTATCAAAACTTATCTGCTAAATGTTGGAAATGTAATCAGATACCAGGTTCATATTATCGTATGTGATGGACATGCTCAAAGGGCAAAAAAAAAAAAAAAATTGGACTAAAATACACACGGTTAAGAAAAAATGATAACGCAACACATAAGATTTGAAACCAGAAATATTTTGGTTGGGTATACTACCAGAACAGTACAATAAAAAGAAAACATACTTAATTTTACATGTATTAATGGCAGCAAGAATTGTGTTTGCACAACAATGGAAAAACAAAGAGATTCCAACAGATGAAAGTATTATTTTTAAAAAATGTGCTGAGGTGGATAAATTAACACTTAAAAGTAAAGAAAAAGAAGAAACAGAATACTTTTTAACATGGGACTTGTTTCACTAAGGGTTAACTAATAGAACAGAGGTTAGAACCTAAAAAGACCCCAAAAGATCAGAATTTTTTTGCCATTGAAAATTTTATAAGATGGACTAAACTAACTGTATTACTATTTTGTGATTAATACTGACATGTCTATTATGATTACTATTATGATTAATGTTGTATCTCTACTTAAAACTGACTGTGCCCAGACAAGACGCTGTTCAGATAGATATGGAATTTTATATTTGTATTAAAAATGTGTCATATATATATATATAGTTTTCTTAGTTTTCGGTATACATGAGGTGCGGTCGGTTACGTTTTGTTGTAGAGTTTCAGAACCATCTATCACGGCTTCTGTACAGCCTGATGATGCAGATAATCTGCAAGTCAACAAGCTAAACAACCCTAAAAATAATATATATATATATATATATATATATATATATATATGTATATGATATGTATATGTATATGTATGTATAGAATGTACATGTACATGTCATGTACATGTACATGTACATCTATACATATATAATAATATACATATATATAATATATATATATATATATATATATATATATATATATATGATACACACACACGATCTAAAAATTTCCATTTCTCCTTTGGGGAAATATATTTTGTCTCTTTTAATTTTCCACAAATATTTCATTCCTGGAGCAGGCGGGGGAGGGGGTTGTTTGCTGACTTCCTACACACCAAAATGCCATTGGTCACAATTCTCATAGACTTTCGGAGGGTTTGAGATAGATGGGGTAAAATCATTGTGTACCTCATAGACCCCCCCCCATCCGGTTTCAATACCATCGACCAGGATATCCTTCTGGACCAGCTTTGGGGACTGGAAATGGGAGGCATTTTATTACTGTAGTTCTACAGATACAGATAATCAGAGTTGGAAGGGACCTTGTAGTTCATCTAGTCCAACCCCCCACCCGAGCAGGAGACCCTACACCCTACTTCTGCCTCCGTGGCCAGTTCCAGTGTGGGTAGAAGTGGCCAAGTCTTGACCCTAAAATTTGAGATGGCCCAGGGCCCAAGCCTATTGCTGTTGCTTTTTAACATCCACATGAAATTGCTAGGGAGGCCATCCATACTATGAGACCCAATTATGGAGATGTAGTCCGGGAGATATATAACATGATCAAAATTCAGAAACGAGGCAATCGAGTCTTTATTTGTGACAGTTACAGTGTGTCCTGGGGCCATGTGATCACCTTTGGGGACTGAGCTTTTGCACAATCTGGCGGTCCTCCTGGACTCATGGCTCCTGCTTGAGGGGATCTTGACTGGGGGAGGGGCTTTGCACAGATTCATCTGGTGCACCAGTTGTGCCCTTCCCTGGACCAGGAAGGGCTTGCATAGTGGGTCATTCTTGCCTTGGATTACTACCCTGGGCCACCCGGAAACTTTTAACTGATCCAGAACGCAGCGGCACACACCGTAATGGCAGTTCCTAGATTGCACGCGTAACATCTTTGTAGCACGAGCTGCACTGGATTCGTTTCTTTCAGGCGCAATTCTACATGCGGATCATCACCTTTAAAGCTATTTCTTTATTATAGCAAAATAGCATTTAGACGATATGCCACCCCACAGTGCTTTAGTTTATACCACTCTCGGTTTACAGTGTCAGCATATTGTCCCCAACAATCTGGATCCTGGTTTTACTGACCTCAGAAGGACGGAAGGCTGACTCAACCTCGAGTGCCGCCGTCAGGATCGAATTCCAGGCGGTGGGCAGAGTCAGCCAGCATCATTGCACTTCAATATCTAGACCACCAAGACAGCTGTCATTACTGCCCCATCTTTTGTTCTTTTTACATCTGTTCTACCAAGTCAGATAGGGTGGACACGCTGCTAGACCCTTCCGTTAAATATTGCCATCAGATAGGAGCTAAGAAGTGTTCTTTTCCATTGTAAACCCTGAGCTACGAAACACTTCCCTCCTGGAAGTATGGCAAGTGTTTATCCTCCTGGTCTCCTGTAAAGCAAGGAGGTTCTAGTTGTTCTCCTGAAGACTGGGATAAGAAGAGCGGCTTCATTTGGAACCTGGTCTTTGTTTACATTTGTTACATTTATATGCCGCTAATCCTGCAGTTAACTTCTCCAATTTGATTCCTAGCAAGGAGAACTATAACCAGTTTTGAGCAAGAAAGGCACCTGACATGAGCATAGTTAGTAAGGCCAGAAGGCCAGGTTAAGTTCTAAATTGAACAAAAGCAAGAAATCACCTTTTAGAGATTCCCAGATTATAAAAATTCCACCAACCTTGCTAGAAGGGCCGTGTAGTTGCAGGACTACATTTTAAATGTGGAGGCTTTGCATTTTGCCATTTGCAATACATGGGGTTAAGGTATTAAGGTTTTATTGCTGTAAACTGTACGGAGTTAGGCTGCCATATACATTTTTTTACTGAATAAAAATACATATATACATACATACTGAATAAAGACATAATGATGGATATGTGTATTTATATCCCCCTTTATTATATGTAGAAATAAGTCAAGGTGGCAAACATTCCTAATAAAGATTCTATTCTATTCCTATTCTATCCTTGTTTCATTAAAAAGAATCATGCAAGAAATTAAATGGTAAATTGCTCAGCTGGTTTTCAAACGAGAGACAAACAACAAAATTCAAGATTCCTCTATACACATCAAATTTTGCCTCAAGTGCAATTTCTTATGATAAGGGAGGAATTTTGTGCAAAACAATCTTTGATTGCAAAGATTGGGTATTTGAATGGTTACTCACCTATGTGTAACTTTACATGATTTATAAGGCTAGACTTAGTATGGAAATCTTTCCCACAATCCGGATATTCAGAGGGTCTCTCTCCTGTGTGAATCCTACAGTGTATCACCAAATGGAAATTCCGACTGAAGCTTTTCCCACATTCAAGACACTTATATGGTTTTTCTCCTGAGTGAGTCCTCTGGTGTTTCACCAAGTTGGAACTCTGACTGAAACTTTTCCCACAATCCGGACACTGATACGGTTTCTCTCCCATGTGAGTTTTCTGGTGTATCAACAGGTTGGAATTCTGAGTGAAACTGGTATAGATGGTAACCTGGCTCAGTAGTAGTAACTATAAGAGGGAGTCACTCTTGGAATCCTAGTGGACAATCACTTAAATATGAGCCAGCAGTGTGCTGCAGCTACCCAAAAAGCCGATGCAGTTCTAGGCTGCATTAACAGAGGTATAGAATCAAGATCATGTGAAGTTTTAATACCACTTTATAAGGCCTTGGTAAGGCCACACCTGGGATCCTGCATCCAGTTTTGGTCACCATGATGTAAAAAAGATGTCGAGACTAACCATTTCCCTGAAGTGGTGTAGGGTTTCCTGCCTAAGCAGGGGGTTGGACTAGAAGACCTCCAAGGTCCCTTCCAACTCTGTTCTTCTCTTATTCAAAACACAGACACACAGAAATACACCCCCCATGAATTTCTATAGGTAGACAATCTGTGTGTGCTTCGAGTGGGCAAAATGTCCCAGAAGTGCATTCGCTCCAATTCCTTGATCTAATTTCAGAAAGGCGGGGCCACTAACAGATGAAATCGGGATCAAATCCTATGAAAGATTTAAAACATCCGTTTTGCCCGTGAAACCCCTCGCTTGCCAGGAAAGCAGCTGTCAATTAGGGAGGGAAAGAATAGGCTGCAGCAGCCGACATGTTTCAGCCTTCTCCCTTCCCTGCTTCCCCGCCGTGGAGGAACCCAAAGGGCCCGACTTGCTCCCGGCTTCTCCTCCGACCTGCCCTCCACTCACCTCCCAGGATCCGCTTCGACCCTCCAAGCAGCACAAGAGGCTCCGCCGACGCCATTATCCTCCCGTGGGTGACCCGGAAGAGGAAGTTTCCCTGCCCTTCGCCTCTGCATCCTCTCTAGCAATCCACTACTCTATCTGTCTAATGGAGCTTTTCAGTCACCCGGGTCATGGTTTGTCCCCAAAGGTGATTTTTTTTCAGGAGGGAACTGGACTTTCTTGGTTTTTTTTTTCTTTAAAGACGTTTCGCTTCTCATCCGAGAAGCTTCTTAAGTTCTGACCGGATGGCGGGGAATGGAAGGATTTATACTCCGTGCAGACAGCCAGGTCATTCATCCTTTGGGAAGATTAACACTCTACCGCAGGGGGTCTTCAAACTTGGCAACTTTAAGACTGGTGGACTTCAACTCCCAGAATTCCTGCTCCAGTCATGTTAGGTCAGGAATTCTGGGAGTTGAAGTCCACAAGTCTTGAAGCGGCCAAGTTCGGAGACCTCTGCTCTGTCGTTTAGCCTCGTTCCAGCTCAGCTTCTCTCGCCTTCCTAGAGCAGATGTGCCGCCGCTGTACCATTCCTGCTTCCTTAGGCGCGAGTGTTGCTTCTTTGTAGAGCGCCACCTAGCGCCATAAGGCTGAAGAACGTCTTCGTTCTACTTTTCTGCTACTTCAACCCTAAGGGGGTTTGCAAGATGTTTTCACACATTCCCTGCTTTCTGATGTGTCATCAAGTCGTATGGAAAACTTTTGTGAGCGATCGATTTGAGAAATTTACCTGGCAGAGGAGTTAAATGCGTTGCTGCAGATTAAGATCTTTTGTAAGTGCAGCTGAAGAGAGCCATGAAAGGTTGGCAGCGTGGAAATTAAACTCTCTGCTTGCAGCCCTGATTGTGCCACCCAGAGAAAGGGCTGTGCAGGAGCAAAGACACCTGGGCCCTTCTCGGTCTGGGTTCAGGCCGGGGCCCAACACCAAAATGCCATTAGTTGCAATTCTCATGGACTTTTGGAAGGCTTGGGATAGATGGGACAAAACTATTATGTCTTTCCGAGATCTCAACCCCATCGATTTGCTATCCTTCTGGACCGGCTTTGGGGACTGGAAATGGGAGGCAATTTATTATGGTGGTTCTGTTTCTACTTTCAATTGGTGTGTATAGAAGAGGAACCAAGTTCTGGCCCCTGAAATTGGGGTGCCCCAAGTCTCAAGGCATTTGCTGCTGCTTTTCAACATCTACATGAAACTGCTAGGGGAGGCCATCCATCCTATGATACCCAATTATGTAGTTAGTCTTTAATTTACAACATTTCAATCGGTGACCATTTGAAGTTACAAGAACATTGAAAAAGGTGACGTGTCCATTTTTCACCTTGCAGCATGCTCAGGGTCATGTGATCACACTTCAGAGAGTGAGAGGCCTTGCACACAGGTCATTAATGCCTTGCCCACCTCATTTTGGCTTACTGGCCCGGACCAACTAGAAACCTCATCTGGTCCGAACGCAGCAGCCCACACGAGGGCCCCTAGGTTGCCCATGTAACATATTTGTCACACGAGCTGCACTGGGTTTGTTTTTTAAGGTGCAATTGAAGATGCTGGTCATCACCTTTAAAGCTATTTCTTTATTATAACAATAGCACTAGCACTATATACCACCCCACAGTGCTTTATAGCTCTCTCGGTTTGTAGTATCAGAATATTGTCCCCAACAATCTGGGTCCTCATTCTACTGATCTCAGAGGGATGGAAGGCTGAGTCAACCTTGAGCCCTATCAGTATCGAACTCCAGGCAATGGGAAGAGTTAGCTGGCAATATTACATTCTAACTACTGAGCCACCAGGGCACATCACTAGTTTCCCACCTTTTATTATTTTCCCATCTATCTGTTCTACCAAGTCAGATAAGGTGGGCACATTCCTAGCCCCCTTGCCTTAAATATTACTGTCTGATAGGAGCTAGGAAGTGAGTGTTTTCTGTTGCAGCTCTGCCCTATCAGACACTCTTCCCCCTGAGGTTTGGCAGGCGTTCATCCTCCTGATCTTCTGTAAAGGAAAGAAGATCTAGCTTTTCCACTAAGCACTGTGATAAGATGAGGCGCCTGCACATCAGAAGTTTGATTTGGGGCCAGGCTTTTGTTTTTATGCATTTAGTTTTAATACTGTCTTTAAGTTAATTATTGATTGGGAGCCAACCTGAGTGTGTTGTAACATGAATGCCTACATAAATATTTTAAATAAATCAGAGGAAAAAAGATCAATCTGGAAAATGGCTCTGCTGAAGCTACCCATTTGCAGATTGCTTGAGCCACTGAAGGTCTATGCATTTATTTAAGTATCAAATTTATATGCCGCAAATCCTGCGGTGAACTTCTCCAATTTAACTCCTTGCATAGAGAAAGATAACCAGATTTGAGCAAGAATGGCACCAGGCATGAACATTAGTAAAACCAGGAGGCCTGGTTAACTTCTAATTTGAACAAAGGGAAGAATCGTGTTTTTTGAATTCCCAGACTATCCGAACGCCATCAACTTTGCTCTAAGTGCCCTGTATTTGCAAATAAACGTTAAATGCAGAGGCTTTGCATTTTTTAATATATGGGAGTTATTGGTTTCTGTATTAAGGTTTTATTACTGTAAACCATGTGGAGTTATCATTAGTGGGGCTGTCATGCAAATTTTCATGCTAAGTAAAAAAAAAACAAATGCATATCCCCCTTTATTATATGTAGAAATAACTCAGGGCATCACATTTACTCTGGCCGAGCATAACAGTTCCTCTTGACTCCCTGATAAAGAACGACCTCACTGGGCCAGAGAAAGGAAGGTCAGATCAAGTTAGAGAAAGGAAGAACAAAGAAAGAAAAAGGAAACTCAAATCGAATTAAAGGCCTACAGGCTAAAACATACGAAGAATGGTTAGAAAAACTGGACATGGCTAGTAAAGAGAAGGACCAGGGGTGACATGATAGCAGTGTTCCAATATTTGAGGGGCTGCCACAGAGAGGAAGGGGTCAATCTATTTTCTAAAGCACCTGCAGGCCAGACAAGGAATAATGGATGGAAACTAAACAAGGAGAGATTCAACCTGGAAATAAGGAGAAACTTTCTGACAGTGAGAACCATCAACCAACAGAATAGCTCGCCTTCAGTTGTGAGTGCTTCATCACTGCAGCTTTCAAGAAGAGACGTGACTGCCACGTCAGAAATTGTATAGGATAATATGCTTGAGCAGTGGATTGGACTAGATGACATACAAGATCCCTTCCAACTCTGTTACTCTATTCTATTCCACTCTCATGTTTGATACTAAGATATGTTTCATTAAAAGGAATCATACAAGAAATTAGTTAATTGTTCAGCTGGGTTTTCAATGAGAGAAAAACGAAATTCAATATTTCTCCAAACACATTAAATTTTGCCTCAGGTGGAATTTCTTGTGTGTGATAAGGGAGGAATTTTATACGAAACACAGTCTGCAATCTGGGTATTTGAATGATTACTCCCTTATGTGTAACCTTACATGATTTATAAGGCTAGACCTAGTACTGAAATCTTTCCCACAATCAGGACATTCATATGGTTTCTCTCCTGTGTGAGTCCTCCAGTGTATCACCAAATTGGAATACCAACTGAAATTTTTCCCACATTCAAGACACTCATATGGTTTTTCTCCGGTATGAGTCCTCTGGTGTTCCACCAGGTAAGAATTCTGACTGAAATTTTTGCCACAATCCGGACACTGATATGGTTTTTCTCCTGTGTGAGTTCTCTGGTGCATCACCAGCTTGGCATTCTGAGCGAAACTTTTCCCACAATCTGGACACTCATACAGTTTCTCTCCTGTGTGAGTCTTCCAGTGTATCACCAAAGTGGAATTCCGACTGAAACTTTTCCCACATTCAAGACATTCATATGGTTTTTCTCCTGTGTGAGTCCTCTGGTGTTTCACCAAGTCGGAGTTTTGAATGAAACTTTTCCCACAAAACAGACACTCATATAATTTTTCTCCTGTATGAGTCCTCTGGTGTAAAACCAGGCCATAATTCCGAGTGAATTTTTTTCCACAATCCAGACACTGATACTGCTTGTCTCCGGCATGAGTTCTCTGATGTACCACCAGGTGAGAATTCCGATAGAAACTTTTCCCACAATCTACACATTTATATGGTTTCTCCCCTGTGTGAGTCCTCTGGTGTTCTACCAGGTGGGAATTCCATCTGAAACGTTTCCTACAATCAGGGCACTCATACGGTTTTTCTCCTGTGTGAGTTCTCTGATGTTCCACTAGGTGGGAATTCTGACAGAAACATTTCCCACAATATAGACACTCGTATGGTTTTTCTCCTGTGTGAGTCCTCCGATGTCTCACCAGATTGGAATTCTGACTGAAACTTTTCCCACAATCTGGGCACTCATATGGTTTCTCTCCCGTGTGAGTCCTCTGGTGTATCACCAGCTCTGAATTACATGTGAAACTTTTCCCACAATCAGGACATTCAAAGTGTTTCTCTCCAGTGCAAGTCCTCTTCTGTCTCACTACATTGGTGTGCATTGTAAATCTTTTGTCACATTGGGAGCACTGGTGGGTCCTTTCATCAATCACGAGGAAGCTTTTGTGAGTAAAGCTTTGGCCGCATTCCAAACATTTCTATGGCTTTTCATTTGGTGGATCCTCTTATGCATAGTCAGCCGTGATCTACAATCTGTTTTTTTCCCCACATTAAGCTAACTGTGTTGTTTTTCCAACACTGATATTATTGGATTTTTGTGGAGACCAAAAATATTTCTGATTTCTTACTTAGAGTTTCTTTGATTGAAGCCATTATTTCCTTCCTCAAAGGCTTTAAATAATGCCTGTCCAATTTAGCTATCCAAGCGACCTTTTCCTTTCCACTGACTTCCAGGAATTTCCCACTTTTTCTTTAGTTGGAAATTATCCTCCTTGCCTTCTTTGTGTAAAGTTTACTTCAAGTCCATATACTCTATTTCCAGCTCAAAAGTTTGTTCTTGTTATTCTCTCCCTTGTCTCTGATCTGGTGAGGAATAAAAAGTGGTTTTCACTTTCCAGAGGAAGTAAAAAAATTGTTTGATGGCTTGCTTTCCTTTTTAAAGCTGCTTCTCAGTTTCTGTTTTCCACAGTAATCGTCTTGGCATCTTCTTTGTCTGTAAAAATCATATCAATGAGTTAATTTCATTATTGTTGAAAAAATGGCTGCAGAACAGGTGAAACAGGAAAACCACCTGCATTTAACATGAAAAAAACAAACACTAAAATCATAGTTTAAGCTCTAACATTATGATTCATTTGGCATACAGAAGGGTAGCAAGATCCAAGTTCAAATATTGAATCAATTATAATATTCTCTTTTTTGGCTTTGATAGATCACACAAATATGCACGCCTATTCGCACAGAAATAAAAACCTATGAATTTATGTACGTAGGCAATCTAAGTGTATCAGTGCACAAAATGTCCCAAAAGTGCATTCACTGAAACTTTTAATTTAAATCTGCAAAAGTGGGGACAACAGATGAAATGGTGCCCAAATGCTATGCAAGATTTAAAGCATCAGCATAGCCCATGAAACTGATGGGCACTTAGTAAGAAACATAAAAAAACTAATAAAGATTTATTTAAATCTCCCAGCAGAAAATTAATCACAGGTAGCAGTTTTAAATCGTGCAGCCCCAGAGGAATAAAATTCCGGGAGGGGAAGAATATGCAGCAGCCCCACATGTTTCACCCTCGTTGCTTCCTCTCCCGCTTCCCCGCCGTGGAGGAACCCAAAGGGCCGGACTTGCTCCTGGCTTCTCCTCCGACCTGCCCTCCACTCACCTCCCAGGAGCCGCTTCGATCCTCCAAGCAGCACAAGAGGATCCACCGACGCCATTAACCTCCCGTGGCTGAGCCGGAAGAGTAATTTCCTCTGCCTTTCGCGTCCTCTCCTTAACAACCTTTCCAGCAATCCTCTACTCTATCATTTCAACCCGTTCAATCTCAACTTCTGTCCCTTCTCAGGGTCTCCAACCTTCCAGGAATTCTGGGAGTTGAAGTCCACTAGTCTTAAAGTTGCCAAGGTTGGAGATCCCTGCCCTAGAATAGCTCAGTCGTCGTTTTACCGAGTGTTGCCGCTCTATAGATCGCCACCTAGCGACATAAAGGTGGAAAAACACCTTTAAGGCGTTTGAAGATGTTCTCATTGATTCCGGGCTACCTTAAGTGCCAGAAAGTCCTATTCGACTCCTATCGAGCTCATCGGTAGCTTTTCTCCCTGAGGCTCCATCCCAAACTTTTTCTTTCAGATTCCTTTCATGTCCCTGGAGCTAAGCCCGAAGCTTCGTTTGCGAGAAAGGGCCACTAACCCTACTCATAACATACTCAGAGTTGGAAGGGACTTTGTAAGTCCAACCCACTCCCCCCACAAGCAGGAGACCCTACATCATTTTTGACAAGTGGCAGTCCAATCTCTTCCTGAAAGTCTCAAGTGATGATGCTCCCACAACTTCTGAAGGCAAAGCTGTTCCATTGGTTGATTGTTCTCATTATCAGAAAGTTTCTCATTTCCAGGTTAAATCTCTCCTTGTTCAGTTTCCATCCATTATTCCTTGTTCAGTTTCCATCCATTATTCCTTGTCTGGCCTTCAGGTGATTTGGAAAATCGCTTGACCCCCTCCTCTCTGTGGCAGCCCCTCAAATACTGGAAGACTGCTTTCATGTCTCACCTGGTTCTTCTCTTCACTAGACTAGCCATGCCCAGTTCCTGTAACCGTTCTTCATATGTTTTAGTCTCCAGTCCCCTAATCATCCTGGTTGCTCTTCTCTGCATTCTTTTTCTAGAGTCTCAACATCTTTTTTATAGTGTGGTGACCAAAACTGGATGCAGCACTCTAGGTGTGTGGTCTTACTAAGGATTTATAAATTTACATAGACTTCTGCAAAGCCTTTGATTCAGTGGTACATGACAAACTACTGTTAAAACTAAACTCTTACGGCATTTCCAGATCCCTTCATAAGTGGATTACTGCATTCCTGTCAGGCAACAAATAGTAAAAAATAGGGAGCACTTTATCAAATCCTGCTCCAGTTAACAGCGGTGTCCCCCAAGGCAGCGTTCTAGGGCCCACACTCTTTATATATAAATGACTTTTGCGATCACCTTATAAGCAACTGCGTCCTCTTCGCGGATGATGTAAAACTATTCAACACCACCAACAATGCTACTGCTCTTCAAAGCGACCTTGATTATGTGTCTGAATGGTCAAACAATTGGCAACTCCAAATCTCAACCAACAAATGCTCTGTCCTACACATTGGCAAAAAAAATCAGCACACCAAATACAAACTAGGCGGATATAACCTCATTGATGACCCTCACTCAGTCAAGGACCTAGAAGTATTCATATCTAATGACCTAAGCACCAGAGCTCACTGTAACAGCATTGCCAAAAAGGCATTAAGAGTTGTAAATCTAATCTTATGAAGCTTCTCCTCTGGAAATATTGAATTGCTAACTAGGGCATACAAAACCTTTGCTAGACCAATATACGAATACAACTCATCTGTCTGGAATCCGCATTTGTATATCAGACATTAATACAGTTGAGCGAGTCCAGAAGTATTTCATGAGATAAGTACTATACTCCTCTGCTCGCAACAGAATACTTTATGTCACCAGACTTGAAATTTGGGGCTTGGACAATCTTGAACTATGCCGCCTACGGTTGGACTTAAGCATAGTACACAAAATTATCTTCTACAATGTCCTACCAGTCAATGACTACTTCAGCTTCAACCGCAACAATACAAGAGCACACAATAGATACAAAATCAATGTTAACAGCTCCAAACTTGACTGCAGAAAGTACGACTCAATGCCTGGAATGCACTATCTGACTCTGTTGTTACATCCTCTAACCCCCACTCCTTTAACCTCAAACTATCCACTATTGACCTCACCCCATTCCTAAGAGGTCTGTAAGGGGCGTGCATAAGTGCACCATTCGTGCCTCCCGTTCCTGTCCTATTGTCCCCTTTTAATCGTACCTATTTTCTGTATTCTTACTCATGTTTATATTTATACCTATTATTTTGTAAGCGATTGACAAATCAAAATAAACAAATAAAAATAAAATGGTTGTTAGCACCTCACTTGATCTCGATTGTATGCCTCTGTTAATGCAACTTAGGATTGCTTTAGCTTTTTTGGCTGCTGCTGCACATTGATGGCTCATATTTAGCTGGTTGTCCACTAAGACTCCAAGACCCCTATCACAATAATTGCTATTAAGCCTGGTTTCACCCAGTCTATATGTGTACTTTTGGTTTTTTCTTACCTAAGTGTAGGATTTTACTTTTCTCTACACTGAATTTCATTCTGGTAGATAGGGCCCAATGTTCAAGTCTGTCAAGATTTTGAGCCTATCTTCTTGGGTGTTAGTTAGTTATTCCTGTCAGTTTAGCATCATCTTCAAATTTGGTAAGTTCCCCTTCTATTCCCTCAACTAAGTCGTTAATGAAGATATTGAAGAGTACTGGGCCTAAGACTGGACCTTGTGGCACTCCACTGCTTACTTCCCTCCATGGAGACTTAGACCTATTACTCATTGAGAACGGTTTTGTCAGCCAGTTGCGAATCCATCTGGTGGTGGTGCTATCTATCCCACTGATGGAAATACACACAGATTTTCTACATACAGAAATCCATAGGTGTGTATTTCTGTGTGTATTTGTGTGTATTTCTGCCTGTGTATATCAATCAGATCAGAGGCGGAAGGGATCTTGGAGGTCTTCTACTCCAACCCCCTGCTGAAGCAGGAAACCCTTTACCATTTCAGATAGGAGGCTTCCAGTTTACTTCCAGTAATTACTTCCAGTAATGAACATTTTTATTTATTTGTTTGTTTTTGTTTATTATTTAGTCAAACAATTATTAGATAACAGGTATAAGTATAAACATGGTTATAAATACATGAAATGGATACGAATAAGAAAAAAAAGAAACAATAGGACAGGGACGGTAGGCACGTTTTGGTGCACTTATGCACGCCCCGTAATCTTTAAACGCCTTAAGGTAGAACGAGCATGTTCTCCCGCCATACAGTATGTCACTAAATGGCGGTCTATTCGCGGCCAGTTCAGGGGCGGCAGAGGTATACTATCTAGGGAAGGAGCAAAGGTTGGGCTTGAACGGGTTGATACGATAGAGTACTATATTCCTTGAGAGTTCGTTTATTGATTCGCCCGAGGGCCGTATTCCTAGAGAGGATGTGGAGGAGATGAGGCGAAAGAGGAACTTCCTCTTCCGGCTCGGCCACGGGAGGCTGATGGCGTCGGCAGACCCTTTTGCGTTGTTTCGAGAGTCGAAGCGGCTCCTGGGAGGTGAGTGGAGGGCAGGTCGGAGGAGAAGCCGGGAGCCAGTTTGGCCCTTTGGGTTCCTCCACGGCGGGGATGCAGGGAAGGGAGAAGAATGGAAAGATATGGGCTTCTGCTGCATTTTCCTTTCCTTCCCAAATTTTATTCCTCTGGGGCTGCACGATGTAAAACTGCTGCCTGTATTTGATTTTCTGCTGGGAAATGGGAGATTTATATGTTTTTTATATTTCTTACTAAGTGCCCATCAATTTCATGGGCAATGCGGATGCTTTAAATCTTGCATAGCATTTGGACACCACTTCATCTGTTATTGTCCCCACTTTTGCAGATTTAAATTAAAAGTTTCAGTGAATGCACTTTTGGGACATTTTGGACACTGATACACATTGATTGCCTACATATGTAAATTCATAGGTTTTTATTTCTGTGTGAATAGGCGTGCATGTTTGTGTGATCTATCCAAGCCAAAAAGAGAATATTATAATTGATTCAATATTTGAACTTGGATTTGCTAACCTTTCATATGCCAAATGAATCATAATTAATGTTAGAGCTTAAAAAACTATGATTTTAGTGTTTGTTTTTTCATGTTAAATGTGGGTGGTTTTCCTGTTTCACATGTTCTGCAGCCATTTTTTAGACAATGAAATTAACTCATTGATATGATTTTTACAGACAAAGAAGATGCCAAGACGATTGCTGTGGAAAACAGAAACTGAGAAGCAGCTTTAAAAAGGAAAACAAGCCATCAAACAATTTTTTTACTTCCTCTGGAAAGTGAAAACCACTTTTTATTCCTCACCAGATCAGAGACAAGGGAGAGAATAACAAGAACAAACTTTTGAGCTGGAAATAGAGTATATGGACCTGAAGAAAACATTATATGAGAAGGCAAGGAGGACAATTTCCAACTAAAGAAAAAGTGGGAAATTCCTGGAAGTCAGTGGAAAGGAAAAGGTCGCTTGGATAGCTAAATTGGACAGGCATTTAAAGCCTTTGAGGAAGGAAATAATGCCTTAATCAAAGAAACCCCAAGTAAGAGATCAGAATTTTTTTGGTCTCCACAAAAATCCAATAATATCTGTGTTGCAAAAAAAACAACAGCTTAATGTTGGGGGGAAAAACAGATTGTAGATCACAGCTGACTATGCATAAGGTAAAGGTAAATGTTTCCCTTGCACATACATTCTAGTCGTTTCCGGTTCTAGGGGGCAGTGCTCATCTCCGTTACAAAACCAAAGAGCCAGGGCTGTCCAAAGATGTCTCTGTGGTCATGTGGCTGGCATAACTAAATGCTGAAGGTGCACAGAACGTGGATACCTTCCCACCAAAGTGGTCCCTATTTTTCTACTTGCATTTTTACATGCTTTCAAACAGCTAGGTTGGCAGAAGCTGTGATAAGTAACGTGAGCTCACTCCGTTACGTGGCACTAGTGATTCAAACCGCTGAACTACCGACCTTTCAAATTGACAAGCTCAGCGTCTTAGCCATTGAGCCACCACGTCCCTTGTAATGCATAATCATCATGCATAAGAGGATTGACCAAATGAAAAGTCATAGAAATGTTTGGAATGTGGCAAAAGCTTTACTCCGAAAAGCTTCCTCATGATTGATGGAAGGACCCATACTAGAGAGAAGCTCTACCAGTGCTCCCAATGTGAAAAAAGATTTACAATGCACACCAATGTGGTGAGACAGAAGAGGACTTACACTGGAGAGAAACACTTTGAATGTTCTGATTGTGGGAAAAGTTTCACATGGAATTCTGAGCTGAGGACTCACCAGAGGACTCACACGGGAGAGAAACCATATGAGTGTCTGTATTGTGGGAAAAGTTTCATTCAGAATACCAGCCTGGTGATACACCAGAGGACTCATACGGGAGAAAAACTGCATGAGTGTCCGGATTGTGGGAAAAGTTTCAGTAAGAATTTCAATCTGGTGGAACATCAGAGCATTCACACAGGAGATAAACCATATGAGTGTCTGGACTGTGGGAAACATTTCAGTCGAAATTCCTACTTGATGGAACACCGAAGAACTCACAGAGGAGAGAAACCATATAAGTGTCCTGATTGTGGGAAAACTTTCTGTCGGAATTCTCACCTAGTGGTGCACCAGAGAACTCATACAGGCAACAAACCATATGAGTGTCCGGACTGTGGGAAATGTTTCACTCAGACTTCCAAACTGGTGGTACACCAGAGGACTCACACGGGGGAGAAACCATATGAGTGTGAGGAATGTGGAAAAAGTTTCACTCAAAATTCCAAGCTGTTGAGACACCAGAGAACTCACATGGGAGAGAAGCCATATGAGTGTCTGTATTGTGGAAAAAGCTTCACTCAGAATGCCAGCCTGGTGATACACCAGAGGACTCACACGGGAGAGAAACCATATGAGTGTCGGGATTGTGGGAAAAGTTTCACTCAGAATTCCAACCTGGTGACACATCAGAGGATTCACACAAGAGATAAACCATATGAGTGCTTGGATTGTGGGAAAAGTTTCAGTCGAAATTCCCACCTGGTGGAACACCAGAGAACTCACACAGGAGAGAAACCATATAAGTGTCCTGATTGTGGGAAAGGTTTCTTTTGGAATTCTAAGCTGGTGGTACACCAGAGAACTCACACAGGCAACAAACCATATCAATGTCTGGATTGTGGTAAAAGTTTCAATTGGAATTCTGCCCTGGTGATACACCAGAGGACTCACACAGGAGAAAAACCATATGAGTGTCTGGAGTGTGGGAAAAGTTTCATTCAGAATTATGAATTGGTTATACACCAGAAGACTCACTCAGGAGAGAACCCGTATGAGTGTCCAGATTGTGGGAAAAGTTTCAGTAAGAATTTCAATCTGTTACAACACCAGACCATTCACACAGGAGATAAACCGTATGAGTGTTTGCACTGTGGGAAACATTTCAGTCGAAATTCCTATCTGGTGGAACACCAAAGAACTCATACAGGAGAGAAACCATATAAGTGTCCTGACTGTGGGAAAACTTTTGGTCGGAGTTCTCACCTAGTGGTACACCAGACATCTCATACAGGCAACAAACCATATGAGTGTCCAGACTGTGGGAAACGTTTCACTCAGACTTCCAAACTTGTGGTACACCAGAGAACTCATACAGGCAACAAACCATATGAGTGTCCAGTCTGTGGAAAGCATTTCATCCAGAATTCCAACCTGGTGAAACACCAGAAAACTCACAGCAGAGAAAATCCATATGAGTATCTGGAGTGTGGGGAAAATATTCATTCAGAATTCCAAGCTGGTGATACACCAGAGGACTCATATAGGAGCGAGGCTGTACAGAATGTTCGGATTGTAGGGAAGATTTCAGTAGTAGGACTAGCCTCATCAATCATGTAAGGTTACATGGGAGAAACCATTTTAATGCCAAGATTGCTGACAGTGTTTCACACAAAATTCCTATCAAAAGAGTAGACACTCCACAAGGTGTTATTTGATGTGTGTAGATGAATCTTGAATATTATTTTCTGATTTCTCATTGCAAGCTCTTTTTAATCAAACATGTCTTAGTATTAAACATGGAGGAGGAGGAGATCTGTGTTGGGATGTCCAAGCCTTTTCTAAGCTCCCTTTCTCAGGCCAATGCAGTACCTTCCACACAGGGATGACAGGTGAAGGCCTATGGTTGGACAGTGAATGAAACCCGCCCAGCAACAAAATTTTCTCAGTTAAGAAACAGATGAGCACCGCCTCTTAGAACAGGACCGAACAGGAAAACTTTAGGAGGAAAAAGGGCTGCCAAATTTTATTGGAAATAGTTCCTATGAAATGGGATGGATCTGGGTGCTGTACTCTAGGTGTCTTACTAAGGCTTTATACCACTCCATAAAACCTTAGTAAGACTACACTTTTGGTCAGCCAATTTTGGTCACCACACTATAAAAAAGATGTTGAGACTCTAGAAAAAGGACAGAGAAGAGCAACCAGGATGATAGGGGATTGGAGACTGAAACATATGAAGAATGGTTACAGGAACTGGGCATGGCTAGTCTAGTGAAGGACCAGGGAGACATGATAGCAGTCTTCCAATATTTGAGGGGCTGCCACAGAGAGGAAGGGGGTCAAGCTATTTTCTAAAGCGCCTATAGGCCAGACAAGGAATAACGGATGGAAACTGAACAAGGAGAGATTTAACCTGGAAATAAGGAGAAACTTTCTGACAGCCACAACCATCAACCAATGGAACAGGTTGCCCTCAGAAGTTGTGGGAGCGTCATCACTTGAGACTTCCAAGAAGAGATTGGACTGCCATTTGTCATAAATGGAATCGGGTCTTCTGCTTGGGTAGGGGGTTGGACTAGATGACCTATAAGGTCCCTTCCAACTCTGATTATCCGTTATCTGTTAAATCGTTTATGGCAAATAGTTCCCATAGGGCTGGAGCTGCAGTAAAAAAATGTTCATTTCCTAGCCCTATTAGTGAAATTTAAAGGAATGTACAAGGAGCGTGCCCTTCCCATCTCAACAAGTAGATGTTAAAATAATAAAGGCGGGAGAATAATGACAAGTGCCCTATTGGCGCAGTGTTTAAGAATGCAGTATTGCCAGCTGACTCTGCCCACAGCCTTCAATTTGATCCTGATGGGGCTTAAGGTTGACAGCCTTCCATCCTACTGAGATCCGTACAATGAGGACCCAGTTTGTTGGGTGCTATATGCTGAATCTGTAAACCAAGACTGCTGTAAAGCATTCTGTGGTGGTATTGTGTGTCTAAATGATATTGCTATAATAAAGAAATGGCTTTAAAGGGGATGACCGGTAGCTTGAATTGTACCTGTAAAGAAAACAATCCAGTGCAGCTCTCGTCACAAGGATGTTACACAGGCAATCTAGCGACGCTCATCCCTGTGTGTGATGCTGCATTCTGGACCATTTGAATTTTCTGGGTGGTCCACCGCAGTGATCCAAACAGGTGACCCAAGGCATGCTCAAGGCCGCCTGGTTCAGGAAAAAGGGCACAACTGGCACACTAGTTGAATCTGCACAGCCCCTCCCCCAGATATGGCCGCCTGAAGCAGGAGCTGTGAATCCAGGAATACCTCCAAATTGTACACCGGTTCAGTCCAGGGAAGTACCAGTCTGTCCAGAGTCAAAGGTGAAATGTCATCTACACAGGAAGTGGCGGGAGGAGGCAAAAATACATGAGTACTCCATATTGCCAGGTACTTTGGGCAGGACTGCCAGAGCATCATTCTCTGGATGGAGATATTTAATGGGGTATCATAAAGTGAATAGCCTCCTTGGGCGGTTTCACGTAAGACGTTAAAAAGGAAGAGCAAAAGGCTTAAGTCCCAGGCCACCCCATAGTGCAGGGATTGTCTGGGATTCAGCGGCTCCTCTTCTACCCAGCAAGGTGGAACCAGCCAGGAAGCTAGAAGAAAATTCACCCTAACCCTTAAATGAGTTTATAAAAAGTGACATCATATGACCACATGAGGGTAATTCCAGCAGTTCTGCTTGTTATCTCTCCAGGACCATGTGGGTCATTGAGGACCGCATGTGATTTGGATGTAGGAAGAGGTAGGTGTCCCAGGCAAGCAAGCCAGAAGCTGAGAGCTACAAGCAAGTGGCTGGTCTCCAGGCCTGCTCCTATCTGGGCCCGGGAGAGGAATTGAGAGCCAACTGCTAAAAGCGCAGGATTCTTTAGATCTACTAGTTGCCCTCCAAAGATTTTGATCAAGCTGCTTGGGGATATTCAATGGTGGGATCTTAAAACGCCTCTGGAAACCTGGAAGGCAGCTCAGAGGAATTCTGCCCTCTAAGTGAGATTTAGGCCCTACAACAATGCAGAGGGATAAATATTACCTCCTGTCTAGATGGGTTTGGAAGCAATGTGGGTGGGCGCTTCCGTTTTTTTTGTCCCGCATTTCGTTCGATTAATGGGAGGAAGATGGCAATCATTTCAGGCTGTGCATACAAACAAGGCCTCATCAGTTTTCATGATGCAACGCACCTGTGGAAGTACTGCTCGGGGTAGAAGGGGCTCCTGGGAGGTGAATGGAGAGCAGGTCGGAGGAGAACTGAGGAGGAAGTCGGGCCCTTTGGATTCCTCCATGGCACAGAAACAGAAGAGGAAGCAACGAGGCTGAAAACGTGGGCTGCTGCTGCTGCATATTCGTTCTCTCCCTAAATGTTATTCCACTTATACGGCATGGATTAAAATTGGCTGCCTGTGATTTTTTTTTGCTTGGAAAAATATGCTTGATTCCTTGTTGTTTTCCTGGTTAGGTGAGGAGTTTCGTGGGCAAAGTAGATGCTTTAAATCTCGCATAGGATTTGGGCACCATTTTGTCTGTTAGTGTCCCCCATCTTTCTAAAAGTAAATTTAAAAAATTGAGAAAATGCACTTCTGGCATGTTTCAATCAACATGAAGACAGAGAGAGAGGTAGATATGAAAAAAAAATTAAATCTCCCAGATGTCAAAAGGTCCTTGTAGTTTTCTGGCCCAATCCCTTGCTCAAGCAAGAGAACCTATACCATTCCAGGTAAGTGGCTGTCCAGTCTCTTCTTAAAAACCTCGAGTGATGAAGCAGCCACAACGTCTGAAGGCAAAGCTATTCCACTGGTTAATTGTTCTCACTGTTTGGAAATTGCTCCTTAATTCCAGGTTGCTTCTCTCCTTGATAAATTTCCATTCATTGTTTTTTGTCCTGCCTGCAGGAGCTTTGGAAAATAAATTGACCCCTTCCCCCTCTTTATGGCAGCCCCTCAAATACTGCTATCATGTCCCCACTATTCCTTTTCTCTAGACTAACCAAGACCCAAATCCTGCAACCATTCTTCATATGTCCCATTTCAAGATTATTCTCTCATCACAGACAGCAATTTTAAACCATGCAGCATAAGTGTAATAACATTTGGGGAGAGAGAATATGCAGCAGAATATGCCCGTATCTTTCATTCTTGTTCCTTGCTCGGCTTCCCCGCTGTGGAGGAACGCAAAGGGCCCAACTTGCTTCTCCGACCTGCCCTCCACTCACCTCCCAGGATCCGCTTCGTCCCTAAGAGCAGGACTTCTCTTCACGACTCCATCTTCCCATGGGAGAGGCAAAAGAGGAAATTCCTCCTCCACATCCTTTCTACCAATACTCTGGTTTTAACGCCTTTCACCTCAGCTGCGCCCCCTTCGGTTGAATGTCGGATCTTGGCCACCAGGGATACCCCTATTATATTGACGGATTGCCAGATGCTCGTGTTGTGTTAGAGCTCCACCTAGTGACGTGAGGCTGAAAATACGCACATTCTATATCAGGAGTTTCTAAGTTTTTTTTTTTTTTTTAATGAAGTGCTGTTTTCCATTCTTAGCCATCACATTCGTAACTTTTCTCCAGGATGATCTAGCCCTAGTCCAGTGGTGGCTAACCCTTTTGGGCTTCTGTGTCAAAAATTGTGCATGCACCAGCGTGCACACGCGTACCAGCAACCAGAATGCAATGTGTGGCCCACCCTCCCCACGCCCCGTGCATACATGCGCAACCCCCTTACCTGCACTGCGCCTCACCGCTGATTTTTGGCTGGTTTGAGGGCTTCTTTGGCCTCCCAGAGGCTTCGAAATAGCCTCTGCAAGGCTTTTCAGGCCAAATTATAGGCCTGTTTCATCACTTCTGGTACTACAGGAAGTGACGAAACGGGCCTATTATTTGTCCTGAAAGCCTTGCAGAGGCTTTTTCAGCCTCTGGGAGGCCAAAAAGGCCTCAAACCAACCAGGGGGTATCAGCTGTGAGGCACGTACATGCGCAGTGAGGTAAGCTTGCCTGCGGCTCGCGTGCCAGCACAAGTGGCTCTGCATGCCACTTGTGGCACGCGTGCCATAGGTTCGCCATCACAGCCCTAGTCTCTCCTTTGGGTCTTGGACACCCACATCGTCACTGCAACTGAGCCTGGAGCTTCTTTTGCAGGAACTAAACCAAGGGGCAGCATCTGTGGGGGGGAACACAATGTGCCATCAGGCAACAAAAAACGGCACCTCCTTTGGGGATCAGTAAAGACTCTTCCAGCCAGTTGTTCCTCTTGGGGCAGGGGTGGGATTCAGCTGGTTCAGGCAAACCGGATGCTAATTTTACATCTGATACGCCAAACCAGTAGTTGCAAGGACTGGCTAGCTCCCCCTGGCCACTCCCAGGAGTCTCCACGTGGCCCATTTTGGATGCCAAGTAAGTGCAGGACCCACTCAGAGGCTCTGGGAGGGCAAAAAAAACGGCTTCCCAGAAGTCCAGAAACGGGGCTGTTTCCGGCCTCAGGAGCCCGGGGGAGGCACTTTTTGCCTTCCCAGAGGATCAAGGAAAGCCTCTGGAGCCTGGGGAAGGCAAAATATGGGGCTCCTGGAAATGGGCCCAAGCGCCTCAGGAGCCCGAGGGAGGCAGTTTTCGCCCTCCCAGAGGCTCGAGGAAAACCTCAGGAGACGGTAGAGGGCGAAAACACCCCCCCTCCCACTGTGGTGCAGGAGGCTGACTAGGCCACGCCCACCATGGCCACGCCCACCTAGCAACCAGGCAGAGAACCGGTTGCTAAAATTTGTGAATCCCACCCGTCTTGGGGGTGCAGGATAACTCCCCAAAATTATATATGTGACTAAGGGAAGCTTGAAGAGTGAAGCCTGACTCTACTTACTTTCACAAGATTAGCAGGTGCTGCACCATAAAAGATGATAAACGTCTTGTGTGTATGCACAGCCTTAAACGATTGCTGGCTTCATATCCCTTTAATAGAAAAATGAAATACAAGACTTGAAGTGCCCACCCACATAGCTTCCAAATCCATCTAGACAGGAGATGTTATTTTTCCTTCTGCATTCTTGCCTCTGTCATCTCACTTTGAGGGCAGAATTCCTCTGAGCAGCTTCCAGAGGTGTTAAAGATTCCACTATTGAATATTGATCAAAATCTTTGGAGGGCGCTAGTTTGTAGAAAGCTGATCTAAAGAGTCCTGGGCTTCAGCCCTTGGCTCTCAATTCCTCTCCCAGGCCCAGAAAGGAGCAGGCCTTGGAGACCACTCACTTGCCCGTAGCTCTCAGCTGCCGACTTGCTTGCCTCAGACTCCTACCTCTTCCCACTTCAGAGTAACATGAAGTGCTCACTTAATGACCCACATGGTCCTGGAGATATAACAACAAGTGGAACTGCTGGAATTATTCTCATTAAATGGGGTCATGTGATGTCACTTTTTATAAACTCACTAAGGGTTGGGGTGGGCTGCTACAGGTTCGCGTGATCCTCTAGCTAAGATTCTGCGCAGTTCGGTGAACCGGTATATCCCATCCCTGGCTGGCCTCTACCACCATGCCTGTTTTGGATGCCAGTACAGGGCCCGCGCAGAGGTTCAGGAAGGGCCGTTTTCACCCTCCCAGAGGCTTGTAGGAAGCTGACTAGGCCACGCCCACCATAGCCACGCCCACCCAGAAACTGGGCAGAGAATTGGTTGCTGAAATTTTCGAAGCCCACCCATTAAGGGTAATGGTGGATCTTCTACCTTCCTGGCTGGTTTCAGCTGGCTGGGTAGGAGAGGAACCGCCAAGTCCCAGCCCCTGGCACGATGCGGTGGCCTGGGACTTAAGCCTTTTTGCTCATCCTTTTTAACATCTACATGAAACTACTCGAGGAGGCTATCCATCTTACGATACCCCATTAAGTATTTCTAAGATGGAGTGTTCATGTGTTTTGCCTACCCCCCAGATAGCAGTTCATCTTTGACTCTGGACAGACCGGTACTTCCCTGATCCAGAATGCAGCAGCACACACAGTAATGTCCATTCCTTTAGATTTTGCTGATAGGGCTAGGAAATTAACCTTTTTTTACTGCAGCCCCAGCCCTACAGGAACACTCTTTCCAATAAAATTTGGCAGGCCTTTTTCCTCCTAAAGGTTTCCTCTGTCCGGTCATGTCCGATTCTAGGAAGCGGTGCTCATCTGTTTAACTGGGGGAATTTTGTTGCTGGGCAGGTTTCATTCGCTGGCCAACCATAGGCCTTCACCTGTCATCCCTGTGTGGAAGGGAACAATTGCACTGGGCCAGAGAAAGGGAGCTCAGAAAAAGCTTGGACATCCCAACACATATCTCCTCCTCCATGTTTAATACTAAGACATGTTTGATTAAATAGAGCTTGTAATGAGAAATCAGAAATGATATTCAAGATTCATCTACACACATCAAATAACACCTTGTGGAGTGTCTACTCTTTGATAGGAAGTTTGTGTGAAACACTGTCAGCAATCTCAGCATTAAAATGGTTTCTCCAGTGTAACCTTATATGATTGATAAGGCTAGACCTACTACTGAAATCTTTCTCACAATCCAGACGTTCATTACGGTCTCGGTCCTGTGTGAGTCCTCAGGTGTATCACCAACTTGGAATTCTCAATGAATTTTTTCCCACACTCCAGACACTCATATGGTTTTTCTCTGGTGTGTGTTTTCTTATGTTTCACCAGATTGGAATTCTGAGAGAAGCGTTTCCCACAGTCCAGACACTCATATGGTTTGTTGCCTGTATGAGTCCTCTGGTGTAACACGAGGAGAGAATTCCGACTGAAAGTTTTCCCACAGTCCGGACACTCATATGGTTTGTTGCCTGTATGAGTTCTCTGGTGTACCACTAGGTGAGAATTCCGACAGAAAGTTTTCCCACAATCATGACACTTATATGGTTTCTCTCCCATATGAGTTCTTTGGTGTTCCACCAGATAGGAATTTCGACTGAAATGTTTCCCACACTCCGGACACTCATATGGTTTATCTCCTGTGTGAATGCTCTGATGTTCCAACAGATTGAAATTCTTACTGAAACTTTTCCCACAATCCGGACACTCATACGGTTTCTCTCCTGAGTGAGTCCTGTGGTGTATAACCAAGTCGTAATTCTGGGTGAAACTTTTCCCACACTCCAGACACTCATATGGTTTTTCTCCTGTGTGAGTCCTCTGGTGTATCACCAGGGCAGAATTCCAATTGAAACTTTTACCACAATCCAGACATTGATATGGTTTGTTACCTGTGTGAGTTCTCTGGTGTACCACCAGCTTAGAATTCCAAAAGAAACCTTTCCCACAATCACGACACTTATATGGTTTCTCTCCTGTGTGAGTTCTCTGGTGTTCCACCAGGTGGGAATTTCGACTGAAACTTTTCCCACAATCCAGGCACTCATACGGTTTCTCTCCTGTGTGAATCCTCTGGTGTATCACCAGGTTGGAATTCTGACTGAAACTTTTCCCACAATCCTGACACTCATATGGTTTCTCTCCCGTGTGAGTCCTCTGGTGTATCACCAGGCTGGCATTCTGAGTGAAGCTTTTTCCGCAATACAGACACTCATATGGTTTTTCTCCTGTGTGAGTTCTCTGGTGTCTCAACAGGTTGGAATTTTGAGTGAAACTATTTCCACAATCCCCACACTCATATGGTTTCTCCCCCATGTGAGTCCTCTGGTGTACCACCAGTTTGGAAGTCTGACTAAAATGTTTTCCACAATCAGGACATTCAAAGGGTTTCTCCCCCGGGAGAATTCTCTTGTGTCTCACAAAAGTGGTGTGGTGTGCTTTTGCCACATTGGGAGCACTGGTAGGCCTTCTCTCCGGTGTGAGTGTTTCCATGAGGGAGCTGTTCTGAGTAAATCCTTTGCCGCACTATGAGCATGTGTGTATTTTCATTGGTGCGGACCCTCTGTTGCATAATTAGCTGTGATCTGCAATCTGTGGTTTTTTTCCACAATAGGCCCTCTGTGTGTTTTTCTAACACTGATATTCTTAGATACTTGAGGAGGCAAAAAATATTTCTGATCTCTTATCTGCAGATACTCTGATTTAAGCCATTCTTTCCTTCCTCTTTGACTTTCCATGTAATCGTTCCTTGAGTTCCACAAACTCTATTGTTTCCAGCTCAAAACTTTATTCTTGTTATTTTTTTCCCTTGATTCTCATCTTCTGAGGAAAGAGAAAAGTTTTTATACTTTCTGGAGGAAGTGGAAAAGATTTTGATTTTTGTTTTAATGTTGCTTCTCCTTCTTTGTTATTCACAGTCCTCTTCTTAACATATTCTTTGTCTGTAAGATCCATATAAATGAGTTAGTTTAATTATTGTTTAAAAAAAAAATGGCTGCAGAACATGAGGAAACAGCAAATAAAAAAGCTCCACGTATATTACCATGGAAAATATCAAAAAGGTACTTTAACCTTTAATATAGTTCATTTGGCACATAAACACATCTAAGTTCAAATCTCCATTCAATCATTTTCTTTTTTCATTGTGTAATTAGCATTGAAAATTGTTATAAAATGTTCCTGACAATACTGAAGATTATACAGACACATGTATACGCACACATAAATACACATCTATGAATTAGTGAATGTAAAAAACCTCTATGTTTATTTCAGTCTGCAAAATGTCCCAGAAGTGTATTTGCTCAAATTTTTGATCTAATTTTAGAAAGGCTAACAGATGAAATCCAATGCAAGATTTAAAAAATCCGCTATATACAGTATTTATATATATCCATATATATTTATATATATCTATATACACTGCTCAAAAAAATAAAGGGAACACAAAAATAAGACATGCTAGATCTGAATGAATGAAATATTCTTATTAAATACTTTGTTCATTACATAGTTGAATGTGCTGACAACAAAATCACACAAAAATTATCAATGGAAATCATGCACCTGGGCATGCTCCTGATGAGGTGACGGATGGTCTCCTGAGGGATCTCCTCCCACACCTGGACTAACTTTGGAAGTGTTGAATAGAAATATTAGAGACAATAGGAGTATAAAAGGAGTGAAAATTAAAAAGGAAGAATTTAAATTGCAAGCCTTTGAGGATGATTTGGCCTTTATTTTGGAAGACCCTTTAGAAACAGCACCAAAATTATTGGAAAAGATAGAGACATATGGTAAGGTGGCTGGTTTGAAAATAAAGATAAAACAAAGACCTTGACAAAGAATATGCTACTAAGACAAAAAGAACTGGCAGACCTATTGAAAATTCAAGTCACGAACAAGGTTAAGTATTTGGGGATACACTTGACAGCAAGATGCAGTACATTAAAAGAGAACAATTACATTAAACTTAAACAACAGATAGCGTTAGATTTGACGAAATGGGAAAATCTACAATTGTCATTAATAGGGAGAATCTAACAATCAAGATAAATATCTTACCCAGAAGTTTATACCTGTTTCAAACAATACCAATTAGGCTTAGAAAGGACTATTTTGAAGATTTAAATAAAATTGTGTTGAAATATATATGGCAAGGTAAGAAAGCGAGAATAAAGTTAAAACTCTTGCAAGATGCTAGAATTAGAGGATTTGGTTTGCCTAATTGGGAGTTGTACTACCAAGCTACAAACTTGATGTGGGTCAAGGAATTGATAACATTAAGAAATACTAGATTGTTGACACTAGAAGGACATGATTTGTTGTTGGGCTGGCATGCTTTTCTATGGTATAAGGGAACCAAAACACAGGGCTATTTTAGAAGACATCATATATGGGAGTCTCTGTGGTTAAATTGGGAGATTAAAAGACAATGTTATTTGAAAATTCCAGTGTGGTTATCGACTATTGAAGCATTTTCTTATCCCATAATATATAAGAAGGAACAAACAGTTAGATATGGGGAAATATTGGATGAAAAGGGTGAACTTAAATCGATGCAAAATCTAGAGGAACAAGGTATAAAGATGAATTGGTTTTCATATGCGCAAATACATTCAAGGTATGATGAAGATCTCAAAACAGAAGGATTTTATGACAAATTGACTGACTTAGATAAGATTTTGACAGGTACTGATGAAAAGGTGATTAAAAAATTGTATGGTTATTTATTGGAAACTAAACTAGAGGAAGAACAAGTTCAAGAAACTATGATTGCTTGGGGGAAGAATTTTGGATATGGGATTGATTTAGAGAAATGGCAAAAATTGTGGTTTCAAAATTAAAAAATGACAATGTCAACAGCATATAAAGAAAATTTGTATAAGATGTTTTACAGGTGGCATTTCCCCCGACAAGAATAGCAAGAATGTTCAAGAATAAATCCGAAAAATGTTGGAAATGTCATCAGATACCTGGTTCATATTACCACATGTGGTGGACTTGTGAGGACGCTAGAAAATACTGGACTAAAATCCGCATGTGGTTGGAAAAAATGACAAAGAAACATATAGACTTGAAACCAGATATATTTTTATTGGGAATTTTACCAGGTATATACAGTAAAGATTTAAAATATTTGATTGTAAATGTATTAACAGCGCCTAGGATTGTATTTGCTAAAAATTGGAAAAATGAGAAAATACCATTACAGGAGGAAATTATTAAGAAAATATTGGAATGTGCTGAGATGAGTAGATTGACATTTGAAATTAGAGAACAAGAGGATAAACAATTTTATAAAACTTGGGACCTTTTCTATCAATGGTTAGATAATAAAATACAATAATAGAATATCTAGAATTTTAGAAAATAATGAATATATAAAGATGTATTTCTTTTTTTTGTTATCATATCTATAAAATGTTTTTAGGATAGATTTGGGAGGATTATATGAATTGTTATAAAATAAAATAAGTAAATTATAGTTATCTTGCAAAGTATGAATGAATAAAATTATAGTCAAATTATTGTTTAATAGTGATACTAGGGTATTCAATTTTTGATTGATAATATGAGTTATTATGCAATGTAACTGTAATTGAGACTATGAAATGGAGGCACAAAAAATTTGTAAACCAACCGACACACTGCTTGTACACTTATGAAAGAAAGCTAAATGTTTTTATGTTTTGTTTGTTTTTGTTTGTCTTTAAAAACTAATAAAACTTGGTTTTTTAAAAAAAGAAGTGTGATTGACTTGGAGTTACATTGTGTTGTTTAAGTGTTCCCTTTATTTTTTTTGAGCAGTGTACATCTCCCATTGGTAAAAGCTCAGACAGCAATTTTAAATCGTGCAGCCCTAGAGGAATAAACTTTGGGGAGGGAATGGATATGCCGCAGCAGCCCACATGTTTCAGCCTTGTCCCTTCTCTGCTTCCAGGCCGTGGAGGAACCCAAAGGGCCGGACTTGCTCCCGGCTTCTCCTCCGACCTGCCCTCCACTCACCTGCCAGGAGCCGCTACGGCCCTCCAAACAGCACAAAAGGCTTCGCCGACGCCACCAGCCTCGCCTGTGCGACCCGGAAGAGGAAATTCCACCATTTTGCTTCCTCTCCTCCACAGCCTCTCTTCTTCTTGTGCCGTATCCGTTGGCGATCCTCTCTTGCAAATCAATACTCTATCGTTTCAACTCTTTCAAGCTCAGCCTCTCTCCCTTCCCTTGCATGCTGCAGTTGTACAGTACCGGCTTTCTAGGCGCGTATATTGCTTCTCTGTATCGCGCCATCTAGCGACGAAAGCCGGAGAATACGCTCGTTCTCCCTTAAGGCGTTTGAAGACGTTGTCATTGCTTCCGTGCTTCCTTTAGTGCCATCAAGTCCTATTTGACTCCCATCGAGCTCATCGGTAGCTTTTCTCCCCGAGGATCCATCCCAAACCTTTTTTCTTTCAGGTGCCCCAAGAGGGCACTCCTTGTCCCTGGAGCTGAGCTGCAAGAGTCTTTTGCAAGAAGCAGGAACTAAACCAGGGGTGTCCAACCTTGGCAACTTTAAGACTTGTGGACTTCAACTCCCAGAATTCCTCAACCAGCAAAGAAGTCCACAAGTCTTAAAGTTGCCAAGGTTGGACACCCCTGAACTAAACCGAAGGAAAGCACCCTTGGGGGGGAATGATGTGCAAATAGGAGACACTGTCCTAAATGATTGCCAGCCTCATCCCATTAATAAAGGAATGAAATACAGGACAAAATATTGAAGCACCCACCCACGTTGCTTCCACACCCATCTAGACAGGAGGTATTATTTTTCCGTCTGCATTCTTGTAGGGCCTAAATCTCAATAAAGGGCAGAATTCCTCTGAGCAGCTTTCTCAATTTCCAGAGGGGTTAAGAATATACCCAGTTTGGTCAAAATCTTTGGAGGACGCTAGTTTGTAGAAAGCTGATCTACTCCTACAGAGGATATGGTGATAAAGTGCTTGAATGTGCAGAGATGGATAGACTAACAATGAAATTAAAGGATAAGGGAGAAATGGAATTTTACAGGATCTGGGATACTTGGTATGAGTGGCTAGAGAATAAAAGCAAAGATTATGTATAAGGGTTATGCAAGAGCGACAGGAAATATATATATAGGTATTTGTGAAAAGGCAAAATATATATGTAAGAATGTTACCATAGGAATAGTATATAAAAGGAAAGAAAGAAAAACACAAAGATCAATATAAAATTACAAGAGATACTGATGCTGAAGCGCTGTAAAGATTGGAAATGTGGAAATGTTGGAAAACGTGTAATAAAAACTAATTAAAACAAGAAAGAAAGAAAGCTGTTCTAAAGAGTCCTGGGCTTTAGCAGTGGGAAATAACTCAAAGCCAACAAAAAAAACTTGGATCGTTGAAAACAAAGAGGATTTATTAAAAAGAAATAAGACGGTTTGCAAAGTGTTGGTGGTCTTTAGAACCTTAACAAGCAGGTTCAAAATCAAAAGCCACACCTTTAGAACCTCAAAACAGACTTTTATATACAGTTTCATCTCGTCACCCAAGTTCACCTTGCAAGGGACATCTCAAGGTCATCCAGTCCAACCCCCATTTGTAAAACCTTTAAGCATCTTATATACTATTTTATTTTTGAATTTACTTATTTCTAACCACCACTCACTTGCCCGTAGCTCTCAGTTGCTGACCTGCTTGCCTGGGACCAGTGGTGGGTTTCAAATAAACCTACCACCGGTTTGCTAAAAATGTGAGAGTGCGTGCATGTGCGGCTTTTGCCGCGCAACGAGGCTCAATCGACCTGCACTTCGGAGCCTGTGCTCCACTCCATCTCTGCTGTCCGGACCAGTGGGCCGGCTGCTTCTCTCCGCTGCTGATCTTGCTGGGACAGCAGACTGCAATTTAGCAGCTGTCGGCCGCCACTTTGGGTCCTCCAAGCCCCTTTGGGAAAGAGCCATAGCTGAGAGAAGCAGCAGTCGTGTTGAATGCTGTTTCTCTCGGCCGCGGCGGCTTTCCGGGTGGGATTTAGAGGACGCAAAGTGGCGGCTGACAGCTGCTGAATTGCAGTCTGCTCTCCCAGCAAGAGAAGCAGCTGCTGGCCCGGAGAACACATGGAGCACAGAGTGAAGCGGCAAGAGACAGAAGAAGCGGCTCCGGGTGGATCGTCTTAAAGGTAAGAAGAACCATCTAGTGACTCTGGTCTGTTTCCAAACCGCTTTGGCCCTTCTGCGCCCATGCCGCCCCGCCCCCAACGGCCTAGCATGGCAGGCTGCAGGCCAAATAAATTGCTTTGGCCCACAGGGTCATAGTTGGAGGCCAGAGGCAGGCATCGGCATGTAGGCGGAGGCTCCAGTCAGGTGCTTCCCCTGACCCAGCCTAGGTGAAGGGCTATCGGGCGGATGCTCCATGGGAAGGCCAGAGCCGGGGAATGGTACGTCCCCGGGCTCTGACCTGAGGCGCAGGGCAAGCAGGCGGCATGCTTACCTTTGGTGAGCAGAGTAGGCGAGGCGCGGAGATTCGCTGGTGGCGCAAAGGCAAGATATATAGGGTGGGGCAGAGAGGGTGGGGCCAGCACTCCCTTAGAACCTATCCCGGTGGTGTGATTGGTTAAGAGAATACACATCAAGCAGTGCAGCACTCAAAGCCTGCCCTGCACTGGTGAGGGGAGCGGGTTTTTTTTAGCTCAGCTGAGGCGCGGCAATCCGGTCTGCCTCGCAAATCACCTGAGCTAAGGAACAGCAGAAAAATGTGAGAGGTAAGAGTGGGGGCGGGTGTGCGGGGCCAGTCAAAATTTTCCCTACCAGTTCTCCGAACCAGTCAGGATTTTCCCTACCGGGATGCCAGAACCAGTCCAAAGCCGCTGATTACCATCCCTACCTGGAACTCCTACCTCTTCCCACATCCAAATCACATCAAGTTCTCACATAATGACCCACATGGTATTGGAGTTATAACAAGTGGAACTTCTGGAATTGCCCTTATTAAATGATGTGGTCATTGATGTCAATAAGGGTTATGGTGGGTCTTCTTCGACCTTTCTGGCTGGTTCCACTTGGCTGGGTAGAAGAGGAGTCAGTGAGTCCCAGGTCTCTGCAATATGGCCTGAGTTAAGCCTTTTGCTGCTCCTTTTTAACATCTACATGAAACCGCCCAAGGACTGCATCCAGGGGTGGGATTCTACCAGTTCTCACCTATTCGCTAGAACTGGTTGTTAACATTCTAAGCAGTTCGGAGAACCAGCTGTTAGAAGAAATCACTGGCCTAATCCTGTAAGGAAGGCAGGAAGGAAACATTCTGGTGTTGCTTACAGAAACTGCCTCTCCGTTAACCCTTATTACGTTCTTGGCAGGACTAGACTTCCTGTCTCAGAAACCTCTCTGGAGGTTATTTTCCCCTCCTTTGCTAGTATTTTGCTTGTGTGGAGTGACCATTCAGTTAGAATGGCACTGAAAGAAAAGTGACTTATGGCCATTTTTCACACTTACGACTGTTGCAGCATCCCCAGTCATGAGAGGCCAGGCGAGGAGATGCGTGCCTCAATGTGAGTGATATTGAGTTGGCCACGCCCAGCCAATAACATGACCAAGCCATGTTCACCGTCACATGACCACCAAGCCACGCCCACCAACCAAGCCACGCCCACAGAACCGGTTGTTTAAAAAATTTGAACCCCACCCGACTGCATCTATCTTATGTTACCTCATTAAATATCTCCATCCAGAGAGAAGTGATGCTTGGAGGCTACCAGCTTCAATTCAACCCTAGCAAGATAAAGTGTTTGTGTGTTTTTGCCTCTCCCCCATCCCAACTTCCTGTCCAGATGACATTTCATATCTGACTCTGGACAGACTCTTACTTCTGTGGACTGAACCGGGTGTACAATTTGGAGATATTCCTGGATTTACGGCTCCTGCTTGAGGCGGCCGTAGCTGAGGGAGAGGCTGTGCAGATTCATCTAGAATTTATTTATCTACTGTTTATCGACTCACATTTGCATACTTTCAAGGAGTGATGTGGGGGCCTAGAGCTCTCGCCTCATAATCAGGAGGCTGTGAGTTCGATGCTAGGTAGAGGCTGCTGTTTCTCTCTCTGGGCACACTGAGAATATATCCGCTGCAAAATTCTGCATTGGCGACAGGAAGGGCATCCGGCCAGTAAACACTCAGCTCCATTCAGTGGCCCAGACTTCACCCCGCAAAGGATTACAAGGTCATGAAATGACCAAAATAAAAATAAAAATAAAAACTGCATGCTTTCAAACTGCTAGGTCAGCAGGTGTTGCAGAAAGTAACAATAGCCCAACCTGCTTGTGTGACATTCGGATTTCTAACCCAGGCTGTCCATGTTCTTCCTCAGCATATTTAACTGCTGATCACCATGCCTCCTTTGATAGTGAGATAGGAAGCATGTAAATTTAATAAAACAAATATTTTTATTTCCTTTTTATTCAGAAACTCAGGATGGCATACAAAGTACTTATTGGGCCAAGAGGGTCTTTTCTCATTTTAAATACCCCAACCAACCCACCTACCTGCACATAAATACCGTTTCTCCAACAATACGGCCTCCCCCAATAGGAAGTCTCAGCATGTTTTATAGGCATGAAATGAAATTAAGCCCCTCCCCCCCAAATTAAGGCCTATATTAAAACATGCGAAATGGGGGGGAAATGGCGGGGGGGCTTGTCGTTAGGAAGTACTTTTGTTGCACACCCGGATATGGTGCTGCCTGCGTTGACCCCGATACGAAGTGCCTCACCAACGCCGAGGTCAACATCCAAGCCGTCGCCGCCCGCCTGCCTGAAGATGCAAGGGGGGGGAATTAAGTCACCCCCCCGAAAAGACGGCCTAGCCATTTTTTCGGGGCTCAAAAAAAAAAAAAAAAAAAGACCCGGCCTTATTATATGAGAAACACGGTACTTCCTGCCTCTCAGTTGGCATTTTAAATTAACATCCAGGAGCTTCTGCCAGCCACCCTCCTGCCTAACCTAACACAGAGCTGGAACTTGTGGCTTTTCATTCAGGGTCCTTGATTCAACAAACATGACCAAGCAAGTGTCTTCAGATAAATACTGGTGCTCTCAGGTAAGAAACAGAGATAAGCACCACTTCCTAGAGCTGGATACAACTGGCCAGAGGAAACATTTGCCTTAATTATTATTTTAAACAGAATATTAACAAGAACTAATAAGGTAAACCTATTTCCAATTTCCTTTACTACACTGAACATAATTAGAAATACAAAACTATATCTGACTCTATGGTTAAAAAATTACTTTTTTTTTTAACAATTACCTGCTTTTTAATAATCAAAACTGTAAGTCATAACTTTATTTTTTTCCACACCAAGCCTCTAAAGGGCTTTCCATTAGCAAGGAGTGTAGAAAATGTCTTTTCTCTGATTGAGGAAGTCAATGATTCATCTCAAACAAGTTCCATCCTCTTCAACCACCATTCCTCCATTACGGTTAAAGTTGAGACTTTCCACTTTAGTGCATAGAATACAGGTGATCGTCGACTTATGACAACAATGGGGGCAGAAATATTGGTCCTAAAACATGATACTCATATGATTGCCTCTCCCAGAAACGGAATCCTGCCCCCTCCCAAGTCACAATCACTAATAGACAATGTAGGTGATCAAGCAAACAGAGTGAAATAGCTGCCTGCCAAAAGACGGCAGGTGGTTCCCCTCTATGTGCAAAAGGGAATTTCGTTGCTGGGCAGATTTCTTTCGCCAGCCAACCATAGGATTTCACCTGTCTTCCCTGTGTGGAAGGGAACAACTGCACTGGGCCAGAGAAAGGAAGCTCAAAGGGCTTGGACTTCCCAACACAGATCTCCTCCTTCATGTTTAATAATAAAGACATTTGATAAAAAGAATCGCTGAGAAATTAAAGTAGCTAGTTTCTCAGCTGAGCTTGCAATGAGAGATTAGAAATGATATTCAAGATTCCACTAACGACACTGAATAACACTTCATGGAATATCTTCTGTACGATAAAAGAGGAATTTTGTGTGAAACACAGCAATCTAAGCGTTAAAATGGTTTCTCCCCTATGTGTAATCTTACATGATTTATAAGGCTAGACCTACTATTGAAATCTTTCCCACAATCTGGACATTCATACGGTCTCTCTCCTGTGTGAGTTCTCTCATGTATCACCAGTTTGGAATTCTGAACAAATTTTTTCCCACACTCCAGACACTCATATGGTTTTTCTCCTGTGTGAGTCCTCTGGTGTATCACCAGGGCAGAATTCCAATGGAAACTTTTACCACAATCCAGACACTGATATGGTTTGTTGCCTGTATGAGTTCTCTGGTGTACCACCAGGTGATAATTCCGACAGAAACCTTTCCCGCAATCAGGACAAATATATGGTTTCTCTCCGGTATGAATTCTCTGGTGGATCACCAGATTGAAATTCCTACTGAAACTTTTTCCACATTCAGGACATTCATATGGTTTCTCTCCCGTGTGAGTTTTCTGATGCATCAGAAGGTTGGCATTCTGCTTGAAACTCTTCCCACAATCTGGACACTCATAGGGTTTCTCTCCCGTGTGAGTTCTCTGGTGTATCACCAGGTTGGAATTCTGACTGAAACACTTCCCACACTCCGGACACTCATATGGTTTATCTCCTGTGTGAGTGCTCTGGTGTACCACCAGATTGAAATTTTTACTAAAACTCTTCCCACAATCTGGACACTCATATGGTTTCTCTCCCGAGTGAGTCATCTGGTGTATAACTAAATCGGAATTCCGAATGAAACTTTTCCCACACTCCAGACACTCATATGGTTTTTCTCCTGTGTGAGTCCTCTGGTGTATCACCAGGGCGGAATTCCAATTGAAACTTTTACCACAATCCAGACATTGATATGGTTTCTTACCTGTGTGAGTTCTCTGGTGTACCACCAGGTTAGAATTCCAAGAGAAACCTTTCCCACAGTCAGGACACTTATATGGTTTCTCGCCTGTGTGAATTCTCTGGTGTTCCACCAGGTGGGAATTTCTACTGAAACTTTTCCCACAATCCTGACACTCATATGGTTTTTCTCCTGTGTGAATCCTCTGATGTATCACCAGGTCGGAATTCCAACTGAAACCTTTTCCACAATCTGGACACTGATACGGTTTCTCTTCCATGTGAGTCCACTGATATATTAGCAGGTTGGCATTCTGCTTGAAACTCTTACTGTAATCTGGGCACTCATACTGTTTCTCTCTTGTGTGAGTTCTCTGATGTATCACCAGTTTGATATTCTGCTTGAAACATTTCTCACAATCCAGACATTTATATGGTTTCTCTCCTGTGTGAATCCTCTGATGTTTCATCAGATCAGACTTCCAAGTATAAGTTTTCCCACAATCAGGACACTCATATGGTTTCTCTCCAGTGTGAGTCTTCTGGTGTATCACCAGGTGGGAATTTCGAGTGAAACTTTTTCCACAATCGGGACATTCAAAGGGTTTCTCCC